>NW_009941359.1:5758-7151 GCF_000696875.1 Nestor notabilis | reverse complement strand
CCTACACACCTCACTCAGGGATCAGTCAGTACTTTTTTTCCCAGGCAAACCCTCCTATTCAGTTATATGCAAAGGTTAAACTTCAGAGGAGGATTATGTTTTCCTGACCTTCTGTTAATCTGTATTCATCTTAATCTGTGCTTAACTCCTGTGTTCAGCTAATGCAACAGAACCCATAAATGGAGGAACATGAGGAGAAATGTCTTTGATCAATGTAGTTGTTGATTACAGGTTTAGCTTTGCTGTATTCCATGCCATCACAGAAATCAACTGGGTTGCAAAAGACCTTAAAGATCATCAGGTCCCACCTTTACACCAGCACTGCCAAGGCCACCACTAACCCACGTCACTGAGCGCCTTGTCTACACGAAGTGTGAACACTTGCAGGGACGGTGACTCCAGCACTGCCCTGGGCAGCCTGTTCCAATGCCTGAGCACCCTCTGGGGAAGGAATTGTTCCTCATCTCCATCTAAACCTCCCCTGGTGCAGCTTGAGGCTGTTTCCTCTTGTCCTGTCACTTGTTCCTTGGGAGCAGAGACCGACCCCACCTCATTGCAACCTCCTGTCAGGCAGCTGTAGAGAGCGATAAGGTCCCCCTTGAGCCTTCTCTTCTCCAGACTAAACCCCCAGGTCCCTCAGCCGTTCCTCATCACACTTGTGCTCCAGGCCCTGCACCAGCTCCATTGCCCTTCTCTGGCCCCACTCCAGCACCTCAATGTCTCTCTTGCAGTGAGGGGCCCAGAATTGAACATGGGATATGAACACAGTATTTCCATGCTGACCACAGACTTTACGCCAGTATTTTCTCCTTCTTCTTAGTTACAGTGATGAATCCATCCCATGATAACTGGCCACTCAGTCTGGCACTGGGAATTTCAGCAGGGATTTTTCAACATTTTGTCATCTGAAGTCAAATGCTGGTCACACACAGATGCAAGAGTTCCATCAGAAGTCAACAAGAGAAATACTTGTTCTAGAAACAGATTTTTCAGGCATAGCAAGCTTGAAACTTTGCAGTATTCTAATTCTGGGAAAATCTAGAGCATAAAAATTCTATACCCAAAAGCTATTAAGAAGGACATGCAGCTGTTGGAGCAAGCCCAGAGGAGGCCACGAGGATGAGCAGGGGCTGGAGCACCTCCCATATGAAGACAGGCTGAGAACATTGGGGCTGTTCAGCCTCGAGAAGAGAAGCTGCGTGGAGACCTCAGAGCAGCTTCCGGTGTCTGAAGGGGGCTACAAGGACACTGGAGAGGGACTCTTCATCAGGGACTGGAGCGACAGAACAAGGGCTGATGGGTTCAAACTGAAACAAGGGAAGTTCAGGTTGGATCTAAGGCAGAAGTTCTTCCCTGTGAGGGTGCTGAGGCGCTGGCACAGGGTGCCCAGAGA
>NW_009941359.1:3335-5727 GCF_000696875.1 Nestor notabilis | reverse complement strand
CCATGCCTGGCGGTTGTAAAGCCCATGTTGGACAAGCCCCGTCCAACCCATTGGAGCAACCTGGTCTAGTGTGAGGTGTCCCTGTCCATGGCAGGGGGTTGGAACTGGATGATCTTAAGGTCCTTTCCAACCCAAACCATTCCACGATTCTATGATTCTGTAATTAATGGATAAGACCGTGGTAATTTCAGAAATGTCTTGTGGCAAGGAAATGCCCATCTCCAAGTTTTCCTTCAAGATCTTGTACTATCGTAACTACTGAAAATTATGATACACTGAAAGCAAGTTAACTGTTAGAACAAATTTATACTGCTTTTAATAGTAGCAATCACATTTTAAAAAAGGTATTTCTTGAGGTAGCTGAAGTTAATCATTAACTTTGTGTTGCCTTCTGAGTACAGCACAATGCTACTTGAAGTACATTCAGACAGCACATGAGGAAGGGACACACAAGAGTATACATTAAAAAAAAAATGAAGGGAATGTGAAGATATGCACTATACCTGCAGCCACCCCCTGGAAATCCTCACCTGTGTGATTACTCATCATATATGCCTAGTTCCATTGATTCTGATCACTCACCCTGAGACTACTTGGATTAGCAAAGGCTTGCAGAGATAGGTCCTCCTAGATGGCAAGGGCATGAGCATTGAAAACAAACAACTGGTGAGATGCAAACATCAAATTTGGAGCAGGGATATTCTGTCTAGGAACTTCCCTTCTCGGGGAAAAAAAAACAAGTCAACCCAAGCCACTATGAAAGTAATATTCTGCATAGGGATGCATGCAGTCAATAGCTGTCAGGACCTGAAAGTAAAAGGAAAGAGAACCTCAAGTGCTGAGCTTGTTACAAGTTGGAACATTGCCAAACCCAGCTTCGGCTTCCTTAGTTTTGTTTTTAATCAGTGAAGTCCATGCTGTGGCCCTGTTCACTGGCTGAACTAAAATACTTGTAGGGCCATGACTGAACAGTTTTTCTTTTATCTGCCGAGTACTGAGTCATCTCTGTGCTTCTGTCAAATGCTCTTAACAAACTGCCTGCACCAGATCTCTAAATATTGGTCAGAGAGAAAACCAAATTCTCTTAAAGACATAATTTCTAGTCACGTTTACATAAAAAAGAGCAGAAAATAAATAAATCCAATACATCAGTTTCTCTTAATGACTACCAAAATGCTTATATTCAAATTCAATAAAACAACACTCAGTTTTAGGCTGTTTCTGTATAGAGCATGTTCTTGACTTCAATCTTTTGCGCAGAAAAGTTTTCTTGTAATGGTCAGGTCGAAAAATTACCACCTCATGGAAGATTCAGTTTGAACATGCTCAGTGCCTTTTTTGGTAACAAACCACTTATTCTGCCTATTGTGAGGAAAAAGTATCAGTGAAAAGCTCGAGCAATTATGAAAGTGATTTATGCATTCATTAATTTTATTTGTGACACTCCAGTAGTGGAAGAGAAATAATAAACTATGAATTGGCAAAAATGGAATTTGGGTCTAGAGCAGAAATAAAAGAATTCTGTGCTTGTATGATAGAGAACATGCACCTTTTCATGGCTGCTATAATGTCACCTCATCTGGGGTTCAAGCATTTTTAAACATCTTAGCCTACCCTCCTCTCAAATGGATAGCATTGCTGGCAAACTAACCAAGTGTACTAGCTAATTTCAGTTCACTGTTAAGTCATTTATCAAATAACTAATTAATTCCTATAGTCCAAACCTGGTTTATTACTACAATGCAATAATAATTCAGTATTTTCCAGAAATAGAGGTGTAAATGGGGATATATTCAAGTTTCTTTTCTTACACGCCTCTCTGCCATACACTAAAAATGTGACAGCAGAAGTTTAGGGAAATTTGGCCAAAACCTAAAGCATTAATAGTATCATTACAAACTAGCATTAAATAAGATTACATAAGTATCCATATGCTTATGCTTAAAAACAACAGCATATGCCTTATATACCATTTGCTGGTCACGATCTGTGTCAAAGCAAAGCAAAAGGAGGGGGAAGAGAATGTGGATAATGAAATGGATGCTAGAACTGGTGTTAACTTGCTGTGTGCACTTCTGCCTGGCTTCTTCTGGTTTCTCAGACTCATAGACTTCAGTTTCCATTCATTTTGACTCAGTGATCTGATTACAGACCATTTTAAGGATATTAAAGGCGAAATACCTTTTGGTCGTCAGAAGCAACACTTCTGAAAACTGAAATGTTGGTATCTATCTCTGAAGTAACAAGAAATTAGTAAGGAGCTTAACAATTCAGTCACAATGAGAGAAATGAAACCAGCAACAGCACGAGGAAAACGAAGGTGAAACTGTAAAGACCCAAGAAAAACTATCTACCAACCCAAAAGAAAACAGAAATTTCCGAAGTCCTGCTT
>NW_009941359.1:0-3304 GCF_000696875.1 Nestor notabilis | reverse complement strand
AAAAGGGAATGAGCTTGAAAATTCTGCTGACTGATGCTCTTTTTGTGACTCACTGTGCCTGGCATTCTTACAGTGAAGGTGTCATTAAATAACCGGGGAAAAGCAAACCATTAGCTTCTCCATGCCTGTGCTTTGCAATGCAGGAGTTCAGCATTACTGAAGCATAATGCTACACTCTCCTGTTTTTAACATGAATGTAATCTGATCATTGCTGTAAACAGCTCATAACGTGAACTTCATAAGCACATCACCTGTGCCCATCTTCCAAGGAAAGGGCATGTTGCCTGCTGATATTCTCCACCTGTGTTCAGACCAGCACTAGTGATCATTGGTGTTGCACAGTGAACTTCATACGTTCATTGTGTGACTGAGAGTTTCATACACTCATTGTATGACTGATCAGATCTCTTGATTGTGCACAACAGGGGTGGGAGCATATCCCTACAGGGAATACCAGCACCCACCTCCATGGGTTCAAATCTGTTGTTTTGCCCCATGGATTCCACCATGTCATCATCTGCATGAGCACCAACAATGATTCACATGCCGAAAGGCATTATTCCAGATGTCCCATTTCTTAACCTGCTGCATCTGCCTGCCAAGCTGAATGATCTAGTCTATGGTTCAGCAAAGAGCCACCTCAGCATGCTGTCCAAAAGCCACCCTCCTCTGCTTGTCTGGATCCTGCTTGCTCCAGGTCTCCTTGGTGCTACAGAGACAAGGAGGTCAGTGACTTGTGGGCCAGCTGGAGCTTGTTGGCCCTGTAGTACCAAGGAGACTTAGTGGCTGCCTCTCCTGACCTGCAGGCCCTGCTCTATCCAACAGGTCTGAGATCACAGGAGGGTTTAATGTCTTAATATCAGATTTACTTAGTTGGAGGTATTTGACATGATGTTGGATTTCGATTTAGAAGAGTGGTACAGCATTATGCTGAAATCACAACACAACCATGATGCAATGATTGTGAGATAAAGTAGAATCACACAACAACCTGATTCCCCATGCCGGTGTCTACATGCTCCACTGTAACAAAGAGGAAGATTTTGTCCTAATTAGAGAGGTTCCAAACCAGGAATTGAATGAAAACAGTCTGGAAGTGTTCAGAGAGCCTGCACAGTGAGGCATTCTTAGCACTTTTTTCTAGCAGTTTGCATTCTGACGCTTCATTTCTAAGAATTAAAATTGGGGTTTTTTTTTCCATGTTAAGTCATTTTAGCCAGTACTTATGAAGGACAAAGCTTGTACTTCACTGAAATCAAGTCCTGAAAGTCGTCAGGGGGAAAAGGAGAGCCTGCATAAGGCTGGGGGCTATCTGGAGATTCAGGATTCAGTCAAGGTCTCCAGGGTAATTGTGCATGACTTTTCAGATCTGAGATCTGTCTGCACTGAGGAGGATGCACATCTCCCAGGATAAAGGCTTTTTCTGGCCTTCAGTTTCAGGTTTAAATGGCAATTAAATTGGATGTACCTTGTGCCATCAGTGTGTGATGTGCCACCTCAGCCATGCAGGGACAGGGCAGCTTCATGTGCCACCTTCCACGGTGGGAAGTTACACCAAGATGTAAAGCTATACAGGGTAATATAATCTAAAGTACCATTGCTGATGATTTTTAGACATTGACTGAAGTGAGGTGAAAGCAAAGCCATTACAGTTAACTGTCAATTTTCCAAGGTAAAAAAGGGATGGGGGCAGAGAGTAGCCTCGTAAAATGTGTTTCCTATAAACAATACAGACATGAAGCTATACTAACCTTTGAAAGACTTGTTAACAGCTTCTGTGAAGAGGGTATATTTTAACCAGCAACATCCAAAATGTGAAAAGCTGCAGGTGGTATGCATTCATTTTCTGTGCCATGGCACTGGAGGTGAAATCTAGGAATAAATCTGGTGAAATCTAGGAATAAAACAGTTGAATGCTTTGAGCAGTTGAACACAGCTCAGCAAAGCAGATGTGTGCCTGTCTGCCAGAAAACAGGTAACTGCCCTCTGCTGTTTAACTGAACTTCCATGAAACTAAAATATACTTCGGTAAAATCCACCATGAAAATGTGTTCTGCTTATGGATCCTGCAAACAGGGGATCAAGCTATTGAGGGTATACAGGTAATGCTTGAGATTAAATCATTATAAAACCAATAGAAATTCCACATATTATGCAACTTAGATTTGTTTTAGCCAGAAGTCTTCTCACTACTGCTGCTGTTATCGGTAGTGATCTGTTCATAGATGGATTAGAGCTGGGGAATGTTATTAGGTCACAAAATGTTCTCCTGTTTTCGCAAAACCCCCTTTCAGCTGTATCATTCATACATGGCCAGTCTGCAGTTCTCAGCTACACCATTCCAAACAGCAAGAAGTGTAATATTGGACTACGGAAGGGCTCTTATTAAAAAAAGGAAAAAGGGAAGAATCCTTCTGATTCACACTCTTCCTATGAGGCCAGAATTTCACTGTCTTGGCCTGAATGTTGTGTCATCAGAATCCCCTCTGTCCTTCTCTGTGTTTGAGGAACAGTTTATTTGTGAGGGAGGAAAGGCTGGGTATTCTCAAGAACATTCTTACTCTTTGAAAACAGTAAGAATTTTTGGATTCTCTGAGGCACTGTGGGCAAGGTTAATGATTCCTATTTGCTGCTTTCTACACAATTATTTCCACTGGGCATTACAACCTCACTCTTGCTTCTAATGTTGGGACTAGAACCCAGGCTAGGGAATAAGAGGATTAGTACTTATTTTTCCTCTACATGCTGGACAGTCAGGAGTGGGGAATCAAGCATGTACAAGTGACTCCCTCATAACTCTCGCTGATAGAAGCTGCAGTGCCTAAGCAGAGAACCGGGTGCTTGGGTTTGGGGGATCCTTTTGGTTTGGATGACCAGATTTAGATTCCTGGGAGGCACCCCAGCTATAGATATGTTCAAGGAACCTCACTGTGATTCCCCAAGTAGTTCTACCAAAAAATCCCTCTGACTGAATTTTCCTGCTGTCCCACTAATTTACTCTGCTCCTGAAAACCTTTGAACGGTGTCCAAAGGCACTTTTTTGGAAGCAGGGTTGGGGGTTCTTGTTACCTGAACTGCTGAACATAAATATTGGCCACTGTCAACCTCCAGTTTCTCAAATGAGCAGCATTCCTGTTCCTGAGCTAGTACTGAAATTCAACTTAGCCCTTTCCATAAGAATCAACCTTTAACAAATTAATTGACAAAGAAAACGACAATTCAAAGTCTTAAGTGTTTGAATTTCATAAGGTAGGAACGTGATCTCAAATATGTAGGCTGGATCAATGGGCTGTGGCCAATGGGA
>NW_009941358.1:0-84702 GCF_000696875.1 Nestor notabilis | reverse complement strand
GCCACATCACAGCGCCGAAGCTGAGAAGGGTGCTGGCCGTAGGATCCCACCGCTGCCATCTGGCCATCCCTGGCACATGTGCGAATAGTAACCCATGCTGCAACCCAATCTGCTTCTCTCATCAAGATAGCTGCACATCCCAGCTTTTCCTTATCACTCCGCTCACAGCCACTCGCCTCGGTGGATGCTGTTACACAGAGGGTGAGCTGCTCTCCTCCCCGTACCACTCGCACTGGTGTCACACTGGGCTGCCTTGATGCGCTGAAGGAATCTCTGCACCTGATGAAAGCACCCAGGGATTTTTCTGCCTTTCTATGGCCCCTGTGTGCTGCTTGAGGCAGAGAGCCAGGCAGACCACCAGCAGCTCTGCCAGCATCATGATGTATGGTCTGCCAAGGAAATTCAGCAAAAAAGCAGATGTGCAGGACCACAAACACTGGAGGATGCATAGAACCTCGTGAGGTAGAGCCCAGTGCATTGCAATGCAGGTTGGGTGGCAGAATTCAACCTGCATTTTGCTCTATTTTTTTGCCCCAAACTACAAATGCTTAAAGATGTGAATTCTTCTGCAATGCAGGTGTCAGAGACCAGATGTTCTCACCTGGGGGATGTCTTCGGTGGGAGACGTGGGCAACGGGGGGTGGGAGGGTCTGTACGTCACATTGCACAGAGTGCTGTTTTCTCCCTAATACCTTTTGTTGATGAAAAAGTGCTTTGGGAGATGCTAAGAAAAGAAATAGCTTGACTCTTTACTTATGGGGCTCACCATTAAATTAAGTTTGCTGGGGAAGCAAATTTTTTCTTGCTGGGTAAAATCCGCCTCTATGCCAAGGTGCAAAGGAGCATCTCACCATTTTGCTGAGCTAGCACCCAGGGGCGAATGACCTGCTTGGTGAGTATAAAAAGAGGTTTTCTAAAATGGTGCTTATTGAGCTGCGGGACAGAATTAATTTATCTGAATTTAAGGTGAGTCCATGGTATTGAAGATGTCAAGGACAATGATACATGGTTAGAAGTTCACAAAGCGAGAAAGAGTGCCAGAGACAGTAATTTAGTTTAATGTGTTTAATTTGTGGTATGACAATGTATTTCATTATCCACAGACATAGTCCACATAGGTTAGAAATCCCCTGGGGACAAGATAAATCAGGAGAGTGCTTGCTTTAATGTCATCTGTGGGGACATCCACAAAATGAGGTAACTGGTAATTCCTGGGGAATAGAGCAAAAAGAAAAGTATGAATTTCTCAGATTCTGAGTATTTACTTGGTATCACTTCCCAACTGATATAACTACCATGAAGACAGCAAGGCACGAAGAGGGTTAGTGGAGCAAACTTCAGTGGAAGACAACATTGAAATGCCTTGAGTCAGCACTGGAAAGTTCGTTTGTCCTTACTGACGTGTGCTGCCAGGACTCTGCTGTGGTGTGCTCCATCATACCACCTCCTGCTTGAATATGAAATAGTAGGTTTCAACAGGCAGCCTCTTTCTTCATGGGATGTTACCCCATTTCAGTGGCTTTATATCGCTACATACTCTGGAATTTCTGAAATGTTCTAGGGGACAAGTGAAGACTGCTTGGACACGATTATGGAGAGCAGGAAGACAGCAGCTCTTTATGTTCAACTTTGCTTCTGGTACACTTCTGGGCGTGGGGAAGTAGCAGGATTGCCTTTTTCCTGAAGCGCCTGTACAAGCACTGAGCAGAAAGGTTGCCTTCACATGACACATACTAAGGCAGGTTACAACAGGGTTTGCTGCTTATGTCACACAGTTGATGTGGTGTGGTAACACAGCGTGACAGCAAGATGAAATGCAAGACCCTGTGTCAAAGAGTCTACTTTCAAAACATAGCCTGCTCCTTACCACCCCACAGTGCAAGAGACTTTTCACCCAGATGTCACATGCTCTCTTGCTGATTTGCCCCTCTGTTGGGATTCTATCTCTAGAGTTTATTTGCCACAGCTGAGGAGAGATCAAAAGAGATAGGGAGAAGACACTGATGTTTTTGCTACTTCCCCCTTCTCTCCTATACCCCTGTCACTTTAAGAGGAGCAGAAGTGCATTATCAACTCTGAATATGTAGCTGGGCATTGCTGAAACACATGGCAGGTCCCAATGTTGTTGCTCCAAATTCACTGGATTTTGACAGGAAACACAGGTCAAAGTTTAATGCTTATGAAAAAGATGCCCTTAAGTCCATGAGGGAGCATAGCACAAGTTATTCTCCCCATGTTGCTCTGGTCATGGCCCCCAGCTCTGTCCTGGAGGTATTTACCTCTGTGGGCAGGACTATGGTGTTAATCATAGTGCCCCAGGAAATAAGGTAGTTGTGTAAGGAATTGTTAAGGAATAGTACCCCTCAACCCAATAACCACTTTCAATTTCATCTTGTTCCCTTTTCCAGGCAGGATCCAGCACTTACATTTGTGTCTGAAGTACAGAATATAATGATGCCTTGAAACTAATTGTTCTGTCTGACTACATGCATTTATATGCACGCATTTAATGGATATAATAGTTTATTTACCCATTTCTAATGACCTCATTTGTAGTCAGCTCTGTTGCTTGCAAGGGTGATGTATGTAGACAGCAGTATCAATATTGCTTCTACTACACAAACACAGGTAGTGCAGAAAGGTGCTGAGCTGCTGTAAGTGGAAGTACACCGAGGGTCCTCGTGACCTAAAAGGCTGGAGGTAGACTTGAATGAAGGATAGAAATATCTAATTGCCAACTTAGACCCTCAACACATCTCTTTCATTTTTTGTTTGGTCACAGTCATTTCTGCCATGGAATGTCTCCATTACTTCATTACTTCTACATTTGCCTCTTTGTATAACTGTGGAGAAAGCAGGCCATATTTTGCTTCTTCATTAAGAGGATTCACAAGGTAGGTGTACTTCTACCTGTCTTGCTGTGATGGTCCAGCCTGACTCTGAAAACAACATATGAAAACAAATACCCTCGTGTTTGGAGAGGATGAGAGTGCTGGGGAGCACTTATGGCATGTAGGAGGCCAGGGCTCAGATCTGCTTTTGGCTGGTGGTAGGGAACTGGGGTATGCACACAACTCCATGTCAGCTGGGACTCTGTGAATCATTATGAATGCCTCTGGATGGTGGGCTTCTGTTTTACACTGCAAAATAGTATTTGGAGCAGGGACTGGAATGTCACTTCCCAGATGATGGTATAGTACACCAGCCACTTAATTACAGTCATGATGAATTCACAGAAAGATTCCAGCATTGAAGTCTCACCTCTAGAGAACAGCAAGCCTAGACATTAAACAAACTAATCTACTACAATTAGGAGGTACGTAAAGCTAGCAGGCATCAGGTTTTCACCAATAAAGTACTCGCAGTCCTTAACATCTCTTCTTCTAGACATGTCTGCTTTGTTTCTGCTTCTGCTTTGCTTTGAATAGAGGAGTGCTGACACCTCTACATGATCCACAATCCCTCCCACTCATGTTTGTCACCTAAGGCCTGAACCAAAAGGCATCCTTGAGCACATATACAAAATCAGACATTCCCCCTAAACGCTGCATTCAGGTATTGCTGTGGTTAAGACATTCAGCCAGAATGTGGGGCACACAACCTCTATCTCTTTCTCTACCAGAGAAACCATTCGTCAGGCTGGAAGATGTCCCCGGCTGGGACATTCTCCATCCTGCGGCTGTGCATGGCCCCTGCAGACCGGGGTGGGGACAGGGCCCCGCCCCGCCAGCAGCGCTCCGGGCAGTGCCTGGAAGGAGGCCGAGGTCCCTGCACCGCCTGAACCGCGCCGGTTCGGAGGATGGGGACGCGCTGCCAGCAGGGCCGACACACGGTGGCAGTGCGGAGCTGGCGCCGCTCTGAGCGGGGGGAAGGAGGGGAAAGGAAGCCCCAGGCCGGCGGTGGGTCCTGTAGCGCTGCTCCGCTGGAGAAAGCCTTGGCGCGCTGCTCTCAGAGCTGGAGGAGCCATCTGGGAAGAATGGGCTCTCAGGGAAGCCAAAGCGAGAGTGCAAGTGCCCTGGCGATGGCCAGGGTCCCACAAGCCAACCCCTTACTAAGAGGGCGGACCAAATTCCCAATGCATAGATTAGGTTTGCTTATTTCCTTCTTTGTAAGCATACAGAGGACTATCAGATGTCTTGCTATTCTTTTCCTATCAAACAGAAAAGTAAGTGTGACTCCACATCCCTAAAAGCCTCTTGAGAGATGGCAAAGGTGACCGGGGAGGTTGATTTTACTTTCCTAGAGCTACTGTGGTTGGGAGCTCACACTGCAGTTTTAATTACCCACGAAGACCTCCAAGATGACTGAGCAAAGGCATCAGAAATCCTAAAGAGAGAATTTCTTTGGGAAACACACTGTGAAAACACTTCTTCTGTGATGTGGGCAGTAAATGTCACTTTTGAGAGCAAGTGACATAGGGCTTTCTGCTAAGGGCCTTTTTTGTACCAGGGACACGTGGGAGCCACAGTTGCCAGAGGGAAGCTGGGACATTTTGCTGCCACTAGACTTTCTGGGAAGATGCAGTTAGGGCTGTCCAAGTGGGCAGTCATGCTCTCTATTGTCTGACAAAAGAGGTAAGTAAGATGATACATTTGTTGAAGAAGCAGTTTCAGAATGTCTTGATATAACGTTGGGTAGAGTGGTAGTATGATCCAATTTTTGGGTCAGGTTTGGTTAGGGATGTCAGAAGGCAGACATTTACAAATGCTTGTATAAAAGAAAGTTTATTTGGGAACCTTGGTGTGATGGAGGAGTAGAGACTATGGGCTGAAGATATTAAAATTAAATATATTTAAAGTCTTGTTTGTTTATTGAGTGGAAACAGCTCTTACCGCAGTAAAACCACCAGGTTCTTTAGCCACCAGGGAATGTGAGAAAATAACTGATTAACAAGATAACAGAAGATGGGTTTCTTTTTTTAAATGGCCCCAGATTCTGCCTGTCATGTAGAAAAATCCAAACCAAAATAGAAAGCTTCTGTGCCAGCATGGTTGAGATGAGACATTATGGTATCAATCCTGTAAGATGTGGAAATATGAGGGGAAATACAGATCTAAACCAGAGTGCATTAATCTCAGTGGTGTCTATAGAGGAAAAATCCATCGTACTTTGGGCTTTTCAAATCCTTGGGAGACAATGATCTCCCAAGAAACTTCCCCAAAATGTTCCCACCAACTTATTTCAGAGTGGCCACTGACCAGTTGTCAGGTATCTCCTTGGGAAAGTAGGGGTTTATGCTTGGATTAAATGTGGCAGACTAAAACTGCAGTACTCCAAATTCCCTAATTGTCTGCATTTTACAATCCGATCAGGAAATAAAAGAAATCCATGAAATCCAAAACCAGAAAAAACATTGGCAGGGTTTCCTATGAACCACATCACTACCTGGTTATCAGTTTTACAGTGGCTTGAACTTGACCTCCATGCAAAGAATTAGCTCCAAGCAGGCACCACTTAAATGAGTGAATTTTAGTCTGTTTGATTTTAATATTCCTGACTATTGCAACTGAGGACATTAGCATAGAGGGCACACTTTGAAGAGGTTATTACTGAGCACTCAACATTTGCTTAAATCCTCAGATCTTTCTCATGTAACTATAGAGAGAACACTTTCATGAGCTTGAAGACTTTTTCTTCTAGCTGTTTTTCATTTCCAAGGAAACAAATAAGAATGACTTTGAAGAGCTGGTTACCCTATGAGCTAATTTATGGATTTTTCATAGTCTAGTTCTTTTGAGCCTCTTTCATGGAACTGATTTTTGTTTGGAGTAAGACTGTAGATTTTAGTCAATGCAGACAGGATTTTTAAAGTAGCTTAGGACTGGCTGCAGTGTTCACCTCTAATTTAGTGCGAGTTTTGCTTCTAATTTTAATGAAAACAACAGATAGATCTCTTGAAAATCCGATTTTTCCTGCTTGCTGAACCCTGTGTTTTCACATAGGAGATTTATTTAAAGCTCTTTTTGTGAAAGAAAAGACCATGTTCCATCAACAGTAAGTTGGCACTAAGATATTTGATGGCAAAATCTAGGACAGGATATTCAGGGGAAAATGCTTTCCACTGAATAAGGGGAAAGGAAAAGGCTGTGGCGAGGTGATTGGGAAAAGTCCTGATGCCTCAGTTTCTGCAGGTGCCCGAGGGCTCACATATGGGATGTGCCACAGTCTCTGCTCATGGTGGCACAGGAGTCCCAGATTTGCCATCATGGGGTATATTTGACTACACAGCATCTTTGGAAGACAGGTAGGACCAGTCCTCCTGTAAAATGCATTTGGAGAAAGCCTGTTAGTGTTGTCTAGAAGGTGGTTAGCAAATATTGCACATCTGCTGGTGCAGCATTACTTTGGCACACGGGAGCTTTAAATTCAAGGACATCCCATTCCTCTTGACTCTCAGAAATCTCAGAAATCTCAATCCAAGAACTATATGATTAAGTGATTTCCTTTAATTTTTATTGTTGTTGTTGTTGCTTTTTTGT
Organism: Nestor notabilis; assembly: GCF_000696875.1. NCBI lineage: Eukaryota > Metazoa > Chordata > Aves > Psittaciformes > Psittacidae > Nestor > Nestor notabilis. The sequence continues at coordinate 78,223 of NW_009941358.1, read as the reverse complement.
TTGTTTTAATGAAAAAAGGCTGTTTTGGTATCTTCACTCCAGGAACAACTCCTAACTGACAATCCTGGGAGCACATAGGTGTGTCCTTCTCACATGGAGTCGTCTATCTCATCAGTGAGACAGAAACGGCTCATTTAAACATCTCACATTTGATTAATTTCTGCTGAACATAAAGTATCACCCGTTAAAACTTGCCTGAGTCCCTGGATTTCTGCCTTGCCTTCCAGAAATTACTGCTCCAGTGAGTGATCATGGGGTTATCCAACAAAATTTTTGCCCACCCAAATAATTTCAAGAATCTGAACCTTAAAGGACATTTTAGACTTCCCCTTTCTCCTCACTGTTCCTTTCTTGTATATACTAGAGAAGAAGGCAACCAAGAACCCATTAGAGCAGCAAATCTGTGCTGTTCTTTGTTGCCTTATAATTTTATTTTGAATGCTGTTTGTAGAATATAATATTCTAGCAAACTATGCACATATCTCAGAGACTGTGAGAAAAACAGTCCTGGTCCTATATCTGACTCACTAGATGGCCTTAAATAATTTTGTTTCCACTTTCTCATCTGCAAAATAGGGAAACTAATTATTTACTGACCTTGCAGGTCTGATGCAAGTTGACCCTCTCCACTGTGCTGTATTCAGATAAAGCACTGTGCTCCAGCTGGCAGCTTGCTGCCTTGTTGTAGCCCTAGGATACTTCTACCCTCTTTTTGACCTCTGGTACATGGACAACTCTGAGGCTTTGGCACAGCAGCAGCTGCTGCCTCTTATTCTGGTGGCAGTACCTTGCCCTGCTGTCAATGACACTAGCTTTTTCCTTTGGTTTGACTTAGCAGACCCAGGAGGGGGAATTCGTGTTTCTTTGCCTGGCTAAAGGTAGTGCAGTGGAAGTCTGTAAATGCTGAGGACCTCAAAAAATAAGGGGAGAACAAGATGCGTGATTTTTAAGATGACCAAAATGTGGTGCAAAGGAAACATCCTTCATGATTTTTGGTTTCTTTAAGTATCCTGGTACACTGGATCCAGAAAATGTAATATGTAGAGTGAAGCAAAGTCAGCCAAATGGATAAACTGATGTTATGAATCCAGGACAGGATATATCTGATTATCTTTTGGAGATGAACTGATAGGGCTTGCTCTATTTATGGCTGAGCCGTTTTGTGATTTTACAGGAAATTGCTGCCTGTGCACGCCACTCTTAATAGATTTTTAAATTCATGGCTGCTCTAGGAAAGTGGATTATAATACAACGGATTATGCATTTTTCCCCAGCTTTTAAGGAGCAGCCTTAGTGATGGTTATTGTTGATGAGGGCATTACAGAGCATTTGTGTAGCAACCACCTTGAATAGCTTAGTGTCGAAAGCTTTAACTTTCCATTTAATAATAGTGAAACTAGTTAACACTAATTTTATACAATCACTTCCTAAGCTTCTTAGAAAGCATGCAGTCATGGATTTAGTCTGTGCCATGGGGGAATGCCATACAGCATGAGGCTCAAAAAACCCCAGAGTTATTAGAGCTATGTGTAATATTTTACATCCCGCCTCGGATCCACTCGGTAAGGCCTCTGATTCACGGGCAATGATGACTTACCCGGAGATGGCTGCGGCGATTCCTGCCGCTGGCTGTCTGCCCCACCTCTCTTTCGGAAGTTTTCATTCGCACTGTGAAGGTGGCTCAGCTGTTTGGGAGGCAGCTGTTGGAGCAGCACTGTTCACGGACCAGGAATATAGACAGAAAAGCTGGCACCCGCTCTCCTCAATACACCAAGCTGTAATTTGCAGTGGTTCAATTACTGCCACACCAGCAGCTGGGCTGTCTTGAAGCAAGGGCAGGGTTTAGAGGTGAAGATGGGAACCCCTAGAGCCATCCACTGCCATCCCTATTCATCAGCCAGATACCCAGATTGGGGCTGGGGTTTGTAAACATGTGTGGTGGTTCCTATGTATATTCAATCAATCAGCTCTTTTCTTGGACTGACTTCCCACCTTGCCCTGCAAGATCCCATGGGAGTCTGTGGTCTTGCTGCATGTTATGAGGATTTCCATGGGGAGGAGGCAGTTCTGCCTTTGTGACAAAGACCCCTGTGGAGCGCTGGGGCCTTGGGAGGGATGAAATATGCTTTCTTGCACAGGGCTGATGCAGGACCAAAGCCCTATGTGTCTCTCGCTGAAACCTGCTTTTGAGGTTTCTGTGGTAACTTCTTCAAAAGCAGATGTCAGAGGGTAATACTGGGTTGGGGATTTCACAATTCACTCTTACCTAAGATGCCCAGCCAAGGGGCAGAGTCAAAACCGTGTTATTTAACCAGCATATGTGGGACATACCAGCCTGTTACTTGTTCACGGGAAAGCCTCCCCCTCCTGTGGCTGTCTCGCTGTGGGTGCCAATAATCAACATCCAAGACTGCCTCACTGCTGAAAATCACTCACATTTTTTCCCTGCAAGTCACTCATGGGCTGATGATCTTTGTGAGCAGCTTGTGCTTTCTGCCTGCGTTTGGTCTCAACAACAGGACAGAGCATGGTGTCTGCCATCCGGTCAGGCAATAACTCACAGCTGCTTTGAGAGGGGGGGAAAAAGGGTGAATGAATCCCAGTTTTCAGGGCTTCAACAGCTCCTGCTTTTCATTGGACATCTCCTTTTCATCTTTTTTGAGCTGTCATTAAGGGACATTTTTTGAGAAGTGGCTGATGTTGCATTGTGTCCAGAGCAAGGACTGATAATTGTTTATGTGGGAAGAGCAGGCCAGGGTCATGCTTGGTTGTGGTAACCAGCCTTGTGAGCCCCAGTTGCTGCCCTTCCTAGCACAAAGTCTGCTGGAGGGGGAGCATCCTCCTCCTGTGGATGTGCAACTTGTCTGAGCTCTCCGCTTTCTCTGAGATGAGAGGAGAGGGGTGTTCAGGAGTGGGATGCCATGATACATCATAGGGATCCCTATGGAACTCATAGGGATGGGCTGAGAGGGAATGTGCAAAGAGAGTGTCATGCAGAATAGGAAAGCAGGGCTTTTCTGGGGCTGGCTGCTGAGAGTGGTGGGGGCTGCTCTGGGGTCAAGGCTGAAAGGAAGAGTGGTGTGGAGATGGAAAGGCTACAGTGAGAGGTCTAACTCATGGGGGCTGCGAGGTGACAGTCACGACACTGGAAAAGGACAAGCAGGGGGCTTAGAGAGTAAGTCACCCTGTCTTAGGCTGCGTTAAGTTTTGCATAACCTTTGCTTCTTCCACAGCTTCATCTCTTCTTGGCTTCGAAGCAGGACGCACACAAAAGCCTACCAAGAAGTTCCCATCCCATTTTTTTTTCCCTGCAGGAAGCAGAACAGTCCTAGTTGCATATTCAGTAGTAATTTACATGGTTTTGTTTAGTTACACAAGATATGTGGAGTTTCTCTTCCCCTAACTTGAATGTCTTGCACAACTAGTCAGCATAGTGTGAATTGCCAGTGTGAATTGTTAGCCCTACAATCAGGACTACCAACTGCAGTTTGCCCTGACAAAGGAGACAGCAGAAACACAGGGGGGTTGAGAACAGGCAACAGAGATAATTAAGCATGGACAGACTTCCCTCAGGAAGAAACTGAAAAGAATAGGACTACTCTGTTAGAGAGCAGATGACTAAGAGCTATATAAATTAATGAATGGAATAGAGAAAGTCGGTGGGGTGTGTTGGGGGGAGGTGTGTGTTCATGTTTACCCTCTTGAACTATAAAAGAACACGGGAATGTTCAATTAAAGGGGAAGCAAAAAGTATCAGGTGACAAAACCCACTTTGCTTAGGATGGGATTAAGTTGCATTTCAGGAGTCTGTCTCATCAAGGAGCACGGATGGAGCCTCAAGGACTGCCCAGCTTGTAGGCACCTTCAGCTGATGAATCCTGCAGTGTTGGGGTTTTATAAGGAAATACTTGTTTACATGGAAAATGAGCGTAAAAATAGGAAATGGTAGGAGATGGTATGTGTTTGAAAGCATTAAGATTTCTTTTTCTAACTGCTGGTTTCATGGATGCAGGATAAAAATTTCCTTTGTGGACAAATAATCTGTCTCTACTGGAACTGAGTGTATTTTATTGGTTCCAGCAGTCTCCCTCTGCCACTATCTGACAGTTATATGGTCATTTAAAATGACATTTTTGTTGTGCTAATTTCCTGCTATTAGCCTCCTAGTATGGGATGAATGATTATTGGCTTCTTTGCTTAGTTAATATGTTATACTGTGCTTACAGTCATAGGTTAAAACTGGAGCTATACTGAATACTTCACATATATGGGAATGCTCTGTTCCAGTGATCTAAAATGGTACCCAAATTTCATCTGAAGTGGCAGGTCACAGCAACAAATTCATCTTAGATGCAGCAGATGATATCAAGGCTCCCTACTGCCTGAATCAACTAGAAATGAATTCTTTGGGCTGTGCTACAAAGTCTTGCACAAACATGATCTGATGCCTAAAGGATCTAATTAGGAAAGGGAATACAAAATGAGCTGCTTGCTTTATTGAGATGATGCTCAGCTACCAGAGTAAATATAGGTGAGGTAGAAATAAACTGATTACTAACTACATGGGAAGATAAAGGACTTGGCAGAACTGGACTAGCGCCCAAACCAGCCTCAGTAATGAGAGAGGGTAGGTTTTCCTTGCTTGTGTAGTGGTCACATACTGACATATAATCACCACAGAAACTCACTGTGTGCTCGCAGGGCTTTAGGATAGTTCTTCTGGGACTAGAGGTCATGCCCCAAGTGGGTTACAAGTGGCGTCCTGACTCAACAGATACTAAAGTGTTTGGATTAATATTTAGAGTCATGAGAATGTCAGAAACTGATTTATAACAGGGAAGTGTTTGAGAACTGCTGTGTGAAGAGGTTTGCCCTGTAAGATGTTGCATACCTGACATACCTGTCCTAGCAAAGTCAATGAAGACATACCTGTGCACTGAGTTGAGCATGTGCCTAAATGCTTTGCAGGGTCATTGCCAGCATACATAGCTGAAAGTCAAGTCTTGAACAGCTTCTAGTGCTTCTTCCCCTGTTGTGGTTTCACCGCAGTCAGGAACTCAGCCCCACACAGCCACTTGCTCAGTCCCTCCAGTGGGATGGGAGAAAGAATCAGAAGACTAAAAGTAAGAAAAGTCATGGGTTGAGATAAAGACAGTTTAACAAGTAAAGCAAAAGCCACACACACAAGGAATTCATTCAGCGCTTCCCATGGCCAGGAAGGTGTTCAGCCATCCCCAGAACAGCAGGGCTCCATCATGTGTAATGGTTACTTGGGAAGATAAATGCCATGACTCCCTTCCTTCCTCCCTCTTTGGCTTTATACGCTGAGCATGATGCCATATGGTGTGGGATATCCTTTGGGTCAGTTGGGGTCAGCTGTCCCAGCTGTGTCCCTTCCCAACTCCTTGTGCACCCCAAGCCTACTCTCTGTGAGGTGGTGTGAGGAGCAGAAAAGGCCTTGACTCTGTGTAAGCACTGCTTGGCAGAAAACATCCCTGTGTTACCAACACTGTTTCCAACACGAATCCAAAACAAAGCCCTATAGTAGCTACTATGGAGAAAATTAACTGTATCCCAGCCATCCCTCCACACATTTAAAAATCTACAGATTGCTGGATTCAGTGAAGAAAACCAGTACTGAAAAAAGTTTTAAATGAAAATAAGTCTTCCAGTAAAATGAATAACCAATATCAAACTACAGTGGTCTGGACATTTCAGACAGTTTACAAGATTATAAAGCAGGAAGGCACACCATAGCCTGAAACATCCTGACATTAGTAGGGGTGAAGAGCCAGGTGGGAATGCCAGGGATATATTGTCTCAGTACATTTTCAATGGTGTTATAATGAATGTGATATTTGGCCTAAAGAATCTAAAGACTATATTTTCACAGTAGCTGCTATTCAAGCGCTACTTTAAAATGTGCTAGGTGGTTTGACTTTCAGAGACACTGATCCTAACGGTTGTATCTGGAAGATAGGGCATGTTTTGTAATTTTTAGGGTCAGAGGGGTCAGACAGATGATCTCATCTGGCTACTTGAAACAGGCCATACCATTTAACTTAGTAATTCTTTCATCTGAAGGAATTCTTCTCCTTTGTGTAATCAAACACAGCAAAGCAAAACAATACATACTAGTCTTTCAGTTCCTTGATACCTACAGTCAACAGGGGTGATTATCTTGATGGTAAGGTTAAAAACAAGGAAATCTTGTCTATGTTTCCCTCCCCAGTGCATAGAGGCAATGCTCAGCTTTACTGTGTTTTCTTTTATTAACAAGATAATTTTAGTTTTCAGACTAAAAGTCCTTCATACAAATTTTTCCTACCTCTTTGCTTCCTGTGGCCTGTATGCCCAGCTCTTGGTGTCATAACCCTACTGTAAAGCTCACGCAAAGCAAATCAATGCAACAAACTGTCAATCTTTGGACTTTGCCTTAACTGAAACCAGAAGAAAGCATACTGGGAAATGGTTGTGAGAAGCAAATGAAATTGGACTTGAAAGTTCAGTTGGAGTAGAAGACCACAGGGAAGATTTCTTCAGTCAATATTTGATTAGAGGGTTACTTTTCTGGAAAAGGACAGAGGCTTGGTGAATTATAGGCTGGGATTTTCTACTGTTTGTTGGTAAATCATGCCACTTGATCCTTCAGAAACACAAATCCTTTCCTGTTTGCATACCCATGTTCAAATGAGCAGCAACTTTGTTGATCTGACTACTATTGCTCTAAGTGTTATTTCTATGTGCCTTATATAATACTTCTAAAATTACTTTCATGTTACTAAAATTTTGGGTCCCTGCAGTTTTCTAACAGATCTACTTGGATCAGAACCCTTGCCATGAAAATGCAAGCACAGCCCACTGTGCTGACCAGAGGAAATTAATCCTACAGGGTTGTGAGACACATTCCTCCTGGTTGCAAAATTAGTGTCACTTTGATGACTTTCGCTATCTCATGTAGCATACGTGGCCCATGGCTCAGAAATCTGACATAACAAAGATGGTAATACGTAAAGTCTTGGATTTAGATGCCACCCAAATTCTGAAAGTACAGTGATCACAAGCAGATGTATATCCCAGGATTTTTTGGGATACGTTTTTTGAATGCTTGAAATTCACAGCATGTTTCCAATCTTCTGCTGTGTGCTTAAAAATCAGGACTTACCAGTAAAAGAAGATGATATTTTATTAGCAAATGTGTTGCAGGTCTGGTAGGAAAGAGACCTCCATCAGTGTTGAAAAGCATGTTCACGCTGAGTCTTTAAATTCACCTTGTGGTTATCTGCCTCATCACTGCCCTGCTTATGGGTCACGAAAATCTAGCTTATGCCTAAAATGTGATTCTTTTTCTCCAGCTGTGCTCACCCCACTACTGTATGGCTACTCCAGAAGGAGTCAAATGAAGGAAACTGTTATTTTGTGTGGATGCTTTAAGATTATTGTTTTAATTCAGAACCTTTGTCCATTGGTAATCTGATTCTCCTGTTCAAATTTAACTCTTCAAAGCATCAGCCGGATAGTATGAAGGCAGGTGTGATGATCTCATCTCAGTTTATTCAGACTGACAACCCTGTGTGAAAGCACTTGAGTTGAGCACTATGAACACCAGAATGGGAAAAGAGCCATGATGGCCTTTGTTCCAACTTCAAGGTTTAGTCTCGAGGATGTGTGACTAAGCCATCAATGGGTGTGTGAGAGAGGGTACACAAACATGTGTCACAGGGAAGATATCTAAGTCTGACCTAGTCAACATTGAATCTTCTGTATTAAGTGGACAGGAAGAAGAAATGGGGGTGAAAACGCTTGTGAGTCCCCATATAGTAAGTCTAAGGTGATTAGAGGAGACTTTGGTGTTTTAACTTTTGGAGAGTGAAGTGAAGGTGAGGGAATCCCACACATGAGGACTATCTGCCTGCCCTGCAAACCTGACTCACAGATGTAGCAGGGTCAGCACTGTCCCATCTGCTGAAAGCAAAGATGTTGTATTACATTCTGAGGATTTTGCTTATCTGGAATATTTCTCAGAGCTGTAGTAACTTATTGCAGACCACAGTAACAAACTGCTGTTTTCTGAGGAAATCTGAGCTTGTGCAATTCCCTTCTAACAGAAAGTGTATTCAAGGTTGAGACAGTGCAGACTTCCCATGAACCCAGAAAGCCCCTCTTGCAGGCCACTGAGCATTAAAAGGTGCTTATTAACTTTTCTTCTTTTCTGGGAATCTTTTGTAAATGGAATGATGAGAGCTTCACAAAATCATCTGTCTTGGCAGTGTACAGGCCTCCTTGAAATCCAGCTGCTGCAGGCTGCATTCATACCAGAACTGGAAAATCAAGACATACAAACAAAATGGTAGGAATCCTTTGCAATCTCTTGCTATTGCTCCAAAGCCAAAAAGAAGTTTCAGCCTGAGGATCATGTTTTAGTCTATCATCAGGAGTTGGCTTCTTTAAATTCCCCTAGGTGGGCAGTTGCATCATTTAAGCACTAAAATTCTCCAGTTTATATCAGGCTTCCAAGTAAAAGAGTTTGTGCTAATGAGAAGCAGTCTTTCTCTAGAAGAACTTGGTCTAACAAGACTGAACGATGACAGAGCTGATGGAGGGAAGTGGATTCCCATGGAGATGAAGGTCAGGCAATAAGTCGGTGTCAGAGCCAAGCCCAAAACCAAGTTTCTAGCACACCAGGCTGCTCTAAGCTTCTCTTGTCAGCTGATGGGCTGGAAAGAAGAGTTTGAAAAGGGGTGTCAAATGGAGAAAAGAACATTTACCTGGTTCACTGACTTTACCAATAGAGGTTTGTAGGAGAGAGTTTTCTCTAACAAGCAAAGAGGTTCATTAACAGTAGTGGAAAAGGGATAAATAAAGCATTTACAACATTTTCAGCCTAGTGCTGAGGATGTTAGATTTGCAAAGCATGTGTATGTAGAAAGCACAAGATGCCAATGCTTGTGTTCACAGCAAGTTTCTCGCAAAATCAGCTGCCTTTGCAGTTCTGATGGCAAGTTTTGCAATGGTCAGAGACTGTTTCATTTCCCTGTGAAATACCTCCAAGGCCCTTTGGGCTAACTCCTTATGCGATCATAGCCCTTGTAACGCCTAACTTGCAAGCAGCCTGCTACATCTTGGCATTCCCCAGGCCTGGGTTAGGCACTCAGACTTCTTTTTCATGCAAAGCTGAGGGAGCATCAAACCTCTAGCACAGGGCTTAGCTCTTGTTTGCCTGGTAGAAAAACCCAGGCCCTTAATGTGGTGCCTTTCTCCAGGACAGTCCTGTTAGCAACTGTATGTAATGAAGACCTCTTCTGTCATTAGAACTTGTCAGCACGATCCTTTCTCATTGAGGAGGACATGTCTTCTCACTTGTACCAAGATATTCAGAGCTAGGTCTGTCATTTAGGAGACAAAACACATGTTTCCTAGTTCTTCCACCTCTTGAGTTGTTGGAAAAGGGAATAAATGTAGATATCCCCCATTACAAGGGTAATCGCTTAGGTATGGCTAAAAATGGGACATAGTCACCTTCTTACTGGTGGTCTTCTGTATGAGGCCTAGCAATGAAGTGCGCCTGTGTATGGAGTATATCTAGAATATACCTATTGCTTTGGGACCTCGGAGGCAAGTGGGAGAATATCTAGATTGAATCCTGCCCAGACAGGATTTGGGCATTAGTTAAGATGCTATCAAAGAGATTCGTAGTCATGTCAAGAGGTTGGTTCTGGCATGAACATAGTTGCCTGTAGCTCTAGATGTTAGCTGAGCAGGGGTTTTGAAGATTCTAGTGATAGCAAGATGCCTTCTGAAGCCCTGCTGAAAGTAGGCCTTTTTTGAGTCACATCCTCCTTGTCCAGTCTTGCCAGTACTTTAGTTCACCTTGTGTATAATAAATATGGGACTCATTTGATACCAGCAAACTCCAACGGATGAAATGTCGATGTCCTAATCTGGACATAAATGATTCCCTTCACTAAAGTTTAAAGGGTGTAGATTTGTTTTTTCCCCCTACAACATTAGCTAAAGGCTAAAACTGTATTTCAAAGACCGACAGGCTAATTATATCATGCTGCTCTTTCAATGGAGAAGAGTAGTTCTGCATGTTGAGGAAAAACGTCTTCTCTGTACTGAGATCTACTTCTTTTCACAAAACAGAAATGTGCTGGACTGGATAAGTGAGAAGCACCCCAAACTTTTTGTTTACTTCAGAAGTGTAATGGATGTTTATGAGCAAAACCTGACTTCAAAAATTTTGAGGTCTCAGGAAAATGAGGAGCCCTGTTTTCTTCCTTTTTGGGCAAGAAAGCTTACCTGTGTGTATAGAAGCATGCTGTGCAATGTCCTTCTTCAGGGGAGCAGGAAATTGTCTTTCCATTGCCCTCTGCTTTTCACAACCCTTTAGGGCAACGTGGAAAGGATGGAACATCATTTACTTGCGACAGCACGATATCCTACCTTTGTGGTGCACAGATGTAAAGGATAACACCATGTCCAGGACAACAACAAGCTGGACAGTCCATATGGAGTGAGCTGGAGCTGAAGAAATGCACATTTGCTCCAAAAGGAGGTATTAATAACATGTAGGGTGCAATTGGAAGAGAGCTGGTAGAAGAATGCAATCTTTGAAGAAGTTAATGACCCACCTACCTTAGTGGTGGACAGTTCTGAAACGGGGAGTGGGGATCCACTCAAGGTGTTGCCTCATGTCCCTCCTACTGTAGGACAGCATCAGTTTGTGGTCCTCTAGTAGCTGAAAGCTGAGTGTGAATTCAAGAGTTTGGAAACTGGACAGGGTCTCTAATGGATCAATAAATATACAAGAAATGTCAAACTGCTGAAGCACACCAGAGGTTGGCAAATATACTGCAGGCTGTCCCTGTGGGGTGAAGTACCAATCCCCGTAGGTGTGAAGTTAGTCAAAATGAAGGAAGAAAATGCAGCCTCTGCAACAAAGCAGAAAGGAACACTCCTGATCTAGGTATCGTTTAGGACTACTCAGGACATTTAGGACTATATTTAGGACTAATTAAGATTGACTGTACCCAGTAGTGGTACTCTTGAAGGACAAAACTGCATCATCTGCTCTAGCCACTGTGGCTGGGGGCATGGAGGTGCTGGAAACATTTTCACTGCAAAGAATTAGTCCAGCCCATTTTTTGACTGAGAGAGTAAGACCCATTAACTTGTGTTTCGTTACTCAAGCCCTTCAGCTAATGGACGCACTAGGATATTCTAGGGAGATTGCTGGTCACCATTTTATACATAGTTTTTGTCCAATTAATACATCTTTTCCTTAACCACACAACAAAGCTCTGTACTTGTGGGAATAAATATGCAAATGCAATCTGTCCACAAGAAGGCTCTCATTCTATTTCCCCTTTTTTTGCAAAAAGAAAGCAAGAAATCTTCTGCTCCTTGCAGTCCTAATGCTGCAGGATTCAGCTGATTTGATGCAGTTACTCCCAATTTACATCCATATGAGTGAGTAAAAGAATCAAATTGAGAAATATGTATTTCTACAGCACCACATTACAAGACTCCTTAATACCCTCATCCTAACCCTGGAATGCAAGGGAGACTCAAAGTTTGGCAAAGGTTGGAGCCAGATGCAGTGTGTTTCTATGTTCACACCCTCCCTAATTATTACTCTTTTAAAAATAATAATAAAATGCAAATAACTTACACCTGGTAAAGCTGGAAAGGCAAAGAAAAGCAGTAAAGGACCTGGAGGTTGTGGGAGTGTTGTTGTTATTATTATTGTTATTTTTTAATCAGAGGAATACACACCCTTCTAAAAGCTCCTCAGACATTGTCTGCTACTGCTTTGGTATCCCCTGTTAATACACTGAGGTAATGTCCTTTGGTTGTGTTACTTAATTGGACAGATGACAAGGGGTCAGGAAGCTGTGCATGGAAACATGCTAGAGATAGAAGAGAAGAATTCCCACCCACGCAGCAGGCATGTACTGTAATAATGGAATAATTAGGTGCAGTTTGTTTATAGCTGTCTTCCCCTGGCATCGACGCCTTGGGCTAGAAGTGAAGCAGGACGGGTCCTGCAATAAGTTTTTACAATCATGTTTTCGCCATGATTTGTCTTTTATTCTCCATTAGAAAGTCTAGAACAAATGCAGTGGCTTCAGTCCTTCAGAATACTAAAGATCTGCTTGAATTTGGGGAGGGAGGGGGTGTTCATGAGTGGCTGGTTTGGATTTGTCCCATGACCTGTGGACTCAGAAATCTGTAATAATGGTTCTCACCCCATGCTCCTAATTTACCCAGAGTTGCTCTGAGCTGGACCAGTCTTGGCCTGAGACATTTGCCAGCCTTTTAAATAGTGAATGCTGGGTTGTGGATAAAAACCAAAGCCAGATGTCTTTGTGTGGTAGAGATGGCTAAGTAACTGTTACTGCAATGGGCTGTAAGGTAAGGATCCATTCTTGCAGTTTTTGAAGCAGGTTAGAAATTGTTCTTGTGGATTCTTCCTGACGCTTGTTAGTAAAATGACTCAAAGTCCTGGCTTTTGTATTTCAGCATACACTCTCAAAGTGCTGATGATTTTCCTTCTTCTGCCTGTCTACATTTATTAGAGGGTGCTGTAGGCTTCATCCAGCTGCCTGCCATTTTGTGTTGAGCCCAGCTGCAGTCTGCAGCAGATGTATACACAGCATTTCTTTTCCACTGGCACTTTGCAAAACATTTCCAGACAAGCTGAGTATCCACATGATGAACTTTATCTTTCTCTTGCAGGAGGCTGCATACCATGCCCCTGTAGTCAAGAAGAGAAATGGGAAGTATTCACAGATTAACTTCAGGGAGGTCAATAACGGACGCTGGACCAGGAAACAACTGGAGAGCTCCCAAGGTAGATTTGACATGATAGCCATACGTGCTGCATTGGGTCTGTCACACAGGTTGTGAACTTTGGCAGCAAATGGTTTATTTCATATGCATTTGTGCAGCATGTGACATGATAAAGGGCTTGGTCTGAGATTTAGTTAATACAGCTATGTCTTGGAAACTCATACCAAAACTCAGAGCAATGTGCAGATAGTAATTGATGAAATACCTCCACGCTATTTATATGCAGCATAGACAAGAGCGTGTATGCCACACACTGGGTTTGGAAATGCTCTGGAAATTCAACAGAACTTTTATTTAAGGGGTCAGAGAAGTAATAATCATGAGCTGACAATGAACAATAAATGAGGCAGCTGTTAACATCACCTTACACGTGCAGCAGACATATCCCTTTCCTGAGGATGTTACAAACTGAAGTGCTATTTTAACAGCTAAAACTGCTGAGAGGAGTGCAGGGAAACTGTTCGAAACAAGCTGAAAAACTCAGCTTTGCCACATTAAAAAAAAAAAAAGGCCATCTTATTTAAAAGGCAGTTTTGGAATATATGTTTTCTACTTGTTTAAACAGTCCTGGTGCCAATGCCTTGGTTTCAGCAGGGGGTTGCTGAAGAGGTGGGGCAATGGAAAGCCTGCAGGGTTGCAGGTAGATGCCATCCACTCCCATGGGCTTACTTGTTCCCTGGAGGACTGCTCAAGTTGAGTAGCAGGAATGAACCAAGCAGTGGCTGCACCAGCCACCTTCGCTGACTGCCACTGGGATTTTGATGGAAGAAGGGCACTTTTATGCAATGCTGATCTCATTTAATCAGCCCTTTCTTATGGGCAGACTTTCTGCTGAAATGCAGTTAACTATATCTCATAGTTGTCTCACTTGGATCCTATCATGGATAGGGCCACATGGTCATTGGAAGTGGTCTTCTGTTCCTATGTCCGTGTCATATGTAGGAAGTTACGTAAAGCAAATGGGTGAATCCAGAAAAATAGCAAGGCATGGTGGGCTAACAGAGATTTAGGAACTAACATTTCTCTGTTTGACTTGCTATCAATGATTTACTATGGGCCCTTGGGTAAGTCACTTCATATTTATATGACTCAGTTTCTGCCTCTGAAACAACTGTCTGCTGATCTCACTGGGGCAGTTTTAAAGCTTAATTTACTTATATTTTATAGCACTTTGAAGATGTGAACTACACCATATTATGGGAAACATTGGGAGTCATAAAAGAAAGAGTCGGTGTTGCAAGAGGAGGTATGATAATGAAGCCTAAAGTCAGAGACATAATGCTTCAGTTCTTTGCTGAATCAAAGCCTAAGACTGTGAGTTCTTTGAAACAGACTCTCCTCAATTAGAGGCCTGCTCAGAGCTGAACATAATAGGGCTATGACATAGCTGGGGCCTCATAGCCTTTCTGTAATAAATGATTAGGAACTTAAGCTTGAAGATGGCACCAGTTGCAGGACTGCTACAGGTCCCTGTAGGGTCTATCTCTTTCTCTCACTTCTCTTAGGCTTTTTATTATCTTCAAATCTCTGTACCTTACTGCTTGTTCCATTCTTCAGGTCATTAAAGCATTGTTCATGCTATAAATAAAGAAGATGAAATTACATGGTACTTATATGCACGCTAGCTAGGAAGCTGAATGGGCATGAAAGGACTTCCTGGTTTCCTTCCAATTCAAAATGTTATTGAGTTACTATGTAATCAGATAAATGAGTTGTTAATCAAAGTGATGTCAGCTTGGGACATACTATAGAAAAATGATTCCGTTGTAATCAGAACTGTGTAATTAAGCAATGAGGCATGACAGGGCTTGAATTATAGCACGATAATTTTCACCTCAGTGTTACTGATGAGGGCCATGGCTGTCTGCCATCAAGTACCTGACAATGTCTTGCTGTACAACAACCCGAGCCCTGAAACATCTGAGGCAAAACGGAGTAAAAAGTATTCTTTCATCTCCACATCCCCCACCCCTGCTCCAGGGTGAAGCATTTCTGTGATCAGCTGGGACAGGCTGAGCCCAGTGCATGTGGGAATGAGTTTGTCTATGTCTATGCCTGCTATTACAATATTTATTGCATGAATGCATTTTGCTTAACATGAGTTTAACATGACAGAGGGGTATGGGATCCTCCACAGGGGCAATGATTTGATGCATAGTTACAATTAGTTACATTTCAGCAAAATGCTTAATGTTACAGAAGCAGCCCACAAAAATGATGCCTACCTACCAATGCTTAGTTTCTTATACTTAAGCCCCTTCCTTCTCTGAGAGATTTAAATGAAGAATTAACTTAGACATTCACAGTTCTCTCTTCCCTCCTTGAAACAGAAAGATACTTGGTTAGACTTAAAGGAAGAACTCTGAGGAAGAAGCATCAGAGTAACATGGGCTTTGGCAACCTCTTCCATGAAGAGAAGAGAAGGCATCTTGTGAGTTAAAATGACTTTGTATGGAGCAGTGACCAAATCCTGCAGTCATAGGTTGGGCAAAACTCCCACTGAAGGCACTGGGCGTTTGACTGAGTCAGCAGCTGAAAGTTTGTTCCACAGACTCAGTTTGGAGGTGAAAAAACTGGGGCTGAAAAGTTCCCCTTTCTAACGGAGGGGAAAAACATCACATAAGAAAAATAAAACCATGCCACCTCATTTTCCCCCATCAAGTGCCAGCTTTGCTGTGGGGGTGGGAAATATTATGCAATTTACCCTTTCCCTCAACAAACTCTCTCCCATCACGTCACCATCAGCTTTGCTCTGCATGGGCATTACTCACAGTGCTGCTTTAGGACTGGGATTTGCTGGTGAGCTGACGCACTGCACTATCGGCTGCCTGGGCAGCACTTCTATGGTCTGCCTCTGGCTTGTGGAAAAAAATACTATACCCAAATAAAGCACTTTTGCACCTTCTCCAGAGCCTGTTCCAAAGTGTTCCCTGTGGTGGCAGTGCATGCAGTTTTGCAGGCACCTTTGTCTTGTTGGAGGTAGAGCTGGGCTGGTCTGCCCTGGTGCTGGCAGGCACAGGCAGCCCAACACCGCTGCCTCCTGCCTCGGGACAAGGAAGGGCAGTGCTGGGCTCCCTTCTCTGCACACCTGCACTGGACAGTTTGGCTCAGGTCCTCTGTGTGATGGCTGCAAAAGCATTTATGAACTCCATTCAAGACCAGTGAAGCACATCATTTTCCCAGTGTTGCCTCTGTTGAAAAATGATGTGCTCTTGGCAATGCTGTCAGGAAACTCTGTTCCTGAGGATAAATGCATGCAAAGCAAAACTTCCCTTCTGAGAAACAAAATAAAAATATTCTGATCTTGGCTGCAGTAGCAAAAATGCTCCTGGCCTATTAAAATTATGTCATTGAAAGAAGTGTCTCTGTGTCTGCTGGTGTACCTGTAAATCAGTTCAAGTGAACAGTCCTTTGAAACTCATTTCAGCTGATATATATGCTCTTGAGGATGAATGAACTTTTGAGCTGCTAATGCTGCCATCTCTCATAAGTCAAATCTCTTCTCCAGATACTTGAATCCCATGATGATAGTAAAAACTGGGAGTTTACAAGATACATCAGCATCAGTTCTTTGAGAGCTTTCACCTTGGCAGGCAAGCAGCGTCCTTGGGTTGAGTGCCTGTCAAAAGAGTACAATTGAGGTAAAGGAAGAGAGGGATTCTTTTTGCTCTCTCTTTTCAGTGCTGGCAGGAGAAGCTGGCTTGGGAGATCCTCCATTAACAAAAGAAGAGGTTCAAAGAGGGCAAGTTTCTCTCTGGCTTATGATTATATCCATGTGTCTTTGAATGTGGCCACCAGAGAAGCTTTAATTATGGCATGCTCAGAGTCCTGCCTGACTTCCTTTGCCATCCTAAGGAAAGCAGCATATCTGAAGGGGAAATCTGAAGCTCTTTTGGACTAATAGCCTGGACACGGATTTGTGGGTAGGGTGTTACAAAAGCTTATGTGTCCCTGCTAGTTAACGTTCCTTTTATTTGATGACATAAGAAACCAGTGAAACTGAGGGTGACGGATCCATAATTGGTGTAAGTGGAGGATGTTTTTGTAACATAATATCTGATATGTGGGACTTTTTGCCAAATGATGCTCTGAAAAAAAGACTTTTTCAGCACTCTGAAAGCTTATGAATTCACCTGCACCATTTGGATAGAAGGGTATTGACTTTCACAGGACAGGCTGTATATTAGATACTAGGTAGATAGTATTAGCAGGAAAATCAGCGTATATTGCTGTCATTTTAATACATGTTTAGATTTGCATGAGACTGACCTTTTAGTGTCAGCCCACTGCTAAGCAGCCAACTGACAGTTTGGGTTTGGCTCTTGCATGGTGAGACAAATTGAAGAGCGATTCTTGTATCCTCATTAATTGTATACTTTGTGCAGATGCACTACGGTTCTGTTGTGTAGGGGTTTGAGATGTGATGCCCAGGGCTGTATGAGGTGAACAGTTCCCGGAGGGATTTTTCTTCTACCCTCCAGATGGCCTTTTTTTTGTCCACTGCCACTTTGATTTTTCCATCCATGATTGACAGTTTTAGTTTGCTGCAAACATCAGGGTTTGTCAGTAGTGGTGGAAAAGGAGAAACAGTTCTTCTGCTGGAAAAGGAGCATCTTAGCGCTTGTGGTTCTCCTACAGCACTGTTTGTGAGGGACTGAAATTGCTAGCAGAAGGCAACTTGGCTATTTAGCCCAGGCCATGAACTGAAAGAACAGCACATGCTTTAGATTGGAGGCAAGGAATGGCTCCAACACATCCACATATCACTGTGTAACCTGTGTGATACATAAAGGGATACTAAAAATATAGTCCTGAGAGGAAATCAGACCCAGACTTCTTCCACCTGGACTGAATTCTTCGCAAGAAAATGTTCGGTTGATGACACAAACACAAGTCTTGACCTTACATTTCTTTTTCCCCTAGACTTTCACTGGATGCAGGAGCCGGCATAGACTCCTTTGCGCCTGTGCAAGGCATGCTGCTGTGAGAGGGAAATGACTTGCGTGGTTTAGGTTTTCCATTTAGGTAGGATTACGGAGTGACTGAGAATTCAGAGTTCACAGAATTCACTTTTATTAAAAAATTTAGCAGTGCCACCTACAGGAAAGTGCCGGGAAACCCAGCTACTGTCCAGGTACCTGCGGGACAGGCTGGCCCTCAGCTTGCTCTGTAAAAGGAGATTTCGCTGTCAGTGTGAGGCTCCCCTGATGAACAGGTTTCTCATCGACATCAAAGGGAGATCTGCACGCACAGATAATGCAGAATACCTGAGAACAGAACTTTGTCCAGAAACCACTGTCTTTGATAGCTATTGCCTTTAGATTCTAACAGCCTCCTTTTTGTTTCTTCCCCCTGAAGAGCTTTCCCAAACACTATGTATTGCATGTATAACCTCTGGTCCAACTCCCAGTGGAAATGATGGCAACTTTCCATTGAGTGTGATCCAGTCCTTAATGTCTTTTATGTATGCCAATGAAAACTCTTTACATTGCATACTAGCACTCTTTAAAGGCTCTCTAGTAGATAGACAGATTAGATTATTTAGCACTATACAATGCAGCATAAGTGGTGCTGGTGAGTCATTAAATGGCATTCTTCCCTCTGACTCAGTGCAGAGTCAATGCCTGAGCATGTTGCTAAGGGGTTCTGTGTTGGAGGTGCTCTTTTTCAGACGAGAAGTAAACCCCAAGGTTCTGACCCACTATTCTTCCTACAAAACCCATTTGCCTGTAGCCACTTAGTAGAACTTTGCAGAATTTGTCACCCTAGAACAAGCAATCCTTTGCTTCCAATAGAAAACTATTGTTCTCATTGCCAGGAGGGAGCAGGGTTTTGAGTTATCTGGAACAAAATGTTTTAAAAACAAGAATGGGTTATTGCGAATACAATACAAGGGTTTGAATCCTTACTATTGAAGGAAAACCTACAAGGTCACTTACTGCACATTAATATTTAGCGTTCTGGTTTTGTTTACCACTTCAATGACTGTTTTCAATTACTGTTCCCTGCATGAAACCACTTTACTCAGGCCTGCTGCATATGCAGGAGAACTGACTTAGAAGATGACTACTCTGTTTTGCAGTAATTTTCAAGGTTTCATACTGGGTTTTTGTTCCCTATCTTTAAGTCACTGGGTGTCTGGAGTATGTGAGTCTCTTGTTTAAGCTCCATCTGGCTTCCTGGTCAACAGATTTCACTGCAGCTCTTTCTCAACTGTTCGGGGAAAGGAGTTTCACCTGGCTCTTTCATCTCCTGGCTGCTGTCCTAACCACCAGGATGTAAATTACATGACTCCCTTGCAAAAAAACCCAACAACCCACTTTCTC
This sequence comes from Nestor notabilis, assembly GCF_000696875.1. Taxonomy (NCBI): domain Eukaryota; kingdom Metazoa; phylum Chordata; class Aves; order Psittaciformes; family Psittacidae; genus Nestor; species Nestor notabilis. The sequence goes on along the minus strand of NW_009941358.1, from coordinate 59,042 downwards.
AAAACCTGGTGTCCTGACAAGAACACTTTGGTTTTGAAATCTCACTTTGTGGAAAATGCCCTGACTGGCTCCGATATGCAGCCAACTTTGCTTAACAAATTACATAAGCAGCGCTGAGATGTCCTCACGACTCATTCTGGGGAGAAGAGCTGCCCAGGCAAAATTCCAGCGCACCTCAGGGCAGCTCTATTCTCTTGGTAATGCCCCAAATTCCCTTCTTAAGATCATAAGTGGTTCCCTACACCTCTTCTTGAAAATAAATCCACTGCAGGATAGGGAATGCTGAGCATTTGTCAGTGAGGAACTGGCCTTGTTTAAGAGGGTGATGGATGAATCTAGGTATAGGATCATAGAATCATAGAATGGTTTGGGCTGGAAAGGACCTTAAGATCATCTAGTTCCAACCCCCCTGCCATGAGCAGGGACACCACACACTAAACTATGTCGCCCAAGGCTCTGTCCAACCTGGCCTTGAACACCTCCAGGGTTGCAGCATTCACAGCTTCCTTGGGCAACCTATTCCAGTGCCTCAGCACCCCCACTGTGAAGAACTTCTTCCTTAGATCTAATCTAAACTTCCCCTGTTTAAGTTTGAACCCGTTACCTACCACTACAGTCCCTAATGAAGAGTCCCTCCCCAGCATCCTTGTAGGCCCCCTTCAGATACTGGAAGGCTGCTGTGATGCCATCTGCTCCCCTTTGTCAGGCTTGCTTCCAGCTTCAGAGAATGTATTTTAAATCTTATAATTGAGATTACAAAGAGTGATTCTATGTTTAGGCTATTGCAGACTAGATGATCTGTTCCTCTTGGGTAAGGATCACTGAGATGGAGAGAGCTCTTTAGAAGTACATAAACACAGGTGAGATGGAGACCAGGGAGCAAGGCCAGGGAGCAGAAGCAGGAGCAGTATCTTGCTTGAGTGTACTTATTTTACACTACAGCATTCCTGGCTAGCCCAATGACTGCCTTTGTCCCTTGTGACATTTGTGCCAGCCCAGTGTGTTAAAAACCCGAGTCAGCGTATTTTATCTGTGTTCAGTGCTTCATGTTGCAAATTCTTATGTGTTCCCAAAGAAAAATAGAGAAGTACCCTCTCCTTTCCCCTACGCCTTAAAAATAATATTTCATCTGAGACAGGTATCTTCCTGCACTGTGGTTATTGTCTGTAACTCCAGTTAGTATCCGTTAATGTTTACCTATGAAATCCAGAGAATTCAGAAAACCAGACTTTTTATTAAGATTCATTTAATCAAGGCAGATTAAAGAACTGATAGCAAAATGCTTGGTCCCAAAGCTTAACATGGAAAAACTATTTTTAAGGGGGAAAAGCTGCATTTGGGACTGTGCTCACTGATAGTTTTACGTAAAATTCACAGCAGCTGGAGGAGGTATTTCCTCATTGCTTTGGACTGTAAGCTCCTCTCTGTAGATGCATTCTCAGAACCTGATTGTTTTCATATGAACTGGGGGGGGGCGGACACAGAGCTATTGCAGTTATTTTGACTGCCTGGGGAAGCATTCAGAAGTTCCAAAGAAAAGTTTTCTTGCAAGGTCACATAGCCAATAACACCTAAAAGACCTCTTGCTTAAGCCCCCTGTAAAGTAGCCTGATTAATGCCAAGCAAAGCAAGGAGACGGACATTTTTTAGTGCCACATTTATGCCATGGAGGGATTAACTTGCATTTACTGTGTAAAAGCATGCTTAACAGTACATTTTTCAACCTAGTCAGAGATTTTTAACACCTATTAAGGGTCTGTCCCTGTAATGAAGAATTGATGAATGAGAGAGCTTGGGAGGAAAGTAATAACCTGTGTTTCCAAGAGGCAGAGCTGATTTGGGATTGAGGAATTTAGAAAACAGAGCCTGTGATAGAGCTAGCAGCCTGATGCCCAGCCTCAAGGTTAGCTGCAGAGCTGCTCGTCCTTAGTGCCTGTTCAGTGCTGTGACATTTACATTATAGCTGCTAAATCACAAATACAGCTGGATGAATTTAGTACTGGAGAGACTCAGGTGTGCTGAGCTGAGTTCCTTTGGATTTATACCATGTCAGATGAGAACAGAGTTTCGCCTTGAAGTTTGTGGTTTATGTGATATATGGCACAGACTGCCAGTAATGAAAAAAAATCCTCTAGTGCCTTCCACTGAGTTGATTCTAATTTACACCCAAAGACTCGATATTTATATCCTGGTAAATGAAAACACTCTGGGGTATGTGATCAGAAAGGGAAGTCCATCACTTCTATGTGCAAGGTCAGGCCTAAAATTGTTCAGTATTCTGGAGCAAATTTTCTCCTTCTCTAAAGTGGAGGGAAGAAGACATTCAGGGAAGAAGACAAAGATGCTGCAGAACACATATGTGGTTACTAGATTGAAGTTTGCTCGCTGTTCAGAAGGGGAAGAAAGTGAGTGAGTGTGAGATGACTCACATGCATATCTCCAACAGATCAGGCTTAACTGCTCTGAAAAGCAAACTGCAAACGATCCTTCCCTATGTGCAAATTCTACCCTCTGTCTGCAAACACCTCCTGATGACTTCAGTGGGAGCCACATATTGGGAGGCAGGATTTATATCTCCAGAATTTATCATGAGGAGAGATTGTTGCAGGAGCATAAAAAAGGACTGCCTCCTGCATGAAAGCCCACACATCAATTCCTGTAACATTGAAGCTTCATTTTGGCTCAATGTTTTTAATTTGGGCTCTCCCAGATAGATGCAGACACTACTGAGGGACAAAAATACTATTAAGTAAATGAGAGAGTCATTAATCTAGGAAAAGTCAAAATAAAGAGGGAGAACGTGTAGGAAGAACAGGGTCTATTCAGTCCATTGCTGGAAGAGGGAAGGTCACAGGCACATACATGAGTGTAACCTGAGGATGTGCTGGTGATCAAAACATTGCTATTGTGCTATGCCACTGTTCATCATGCTCTCACCTTGGGCAACACCTGTAACCCTGAGAAAAATGAAATCAAAGCCTGTGATGGCTGCTCTGCCCTGAAACCTGGGACTTCCTAAGGCTGAAAACCTCCAGTCCTTTCCCCAGGAGCTGAAGGGCCGTTCTGTCAAACTTTAGCTGCTGCAGGCTTACCTCCATGTTTTGGGAATATACCTTCAGACCAGACAGGCAGTGCAGTTACTGGGTGAATTAGGGAGCTGGGGACTCTCTGCTGACCAGCCACTCTGGCTACATTCCAGATTCAGTGTTAGAAAAAAGGTGCAAAACTTGGAATGCAGCCTAATCTTCCAGGGCAGAGGACTAAAGGGTTTTATGTGAAGGTGAGTTTGTTGCTTTTTAAAAGAGGCAATTACATTGCCCCAGCAGAAACGAAAAAGAGTTCTCACAGATTTTTTTCCACAATTGCTATGAGTCATGTTTCCAGTCGCTTGGTTTGTGTTGTGCATAATGAAATATAAATACTGCGTGGAATGCTTTGTCATAGAAAAATATTTATTAATAGCAGATTTGCCATCATCATCTTGTCTTTGATTTGAGCAGGTTTTTTCTTCTCATAAGGTTCTTTCAGGCTGCTGAGCTGTGACTGATGTGTGTTTATTTCAGTTGAGTCATCAGTATCATTAATATTATCTTATTTACCAATGTTTGTCATTTTATAGCGTTTAACTGGTAGGGTGACTCACCTCAGAGAGAAATAAGAACATTAATATAACAGGCTTTTTTCCTTCTTCCCCTTTGGCTTGGGCTAGGAACAGAGAATGACCTTTGAGGCACAGCCTGAGTCATGCAGTTATCATATTTACCCCTGCTGTTGCGAGATTAATAATTACAAACATCCCTACACACAAGGAAAAGAAGCTTGAGCTTTTGTCCACACTTTCACTTGCCTCTCTATGGCTCACATGGAGGGAGACATTTTCATCAGGCCACTGGGAGAAGGAAGCTCTCGGTGCCTCTCTGCCCTGCACCAGAGCAAAAGAGGAGGCAGCAGAGAAGAGACTGAGGCAGAGCTGAGGAGGAAGGCTCCCTGGAGGAGCCATCCTGCTGGTCCCACTTGAACTTAGTGAAATTTGCTCAGGGCACTGTGAAACATTTGCATTTGCTTTTCAGCTGAAGTGTGGGAACTGACTTAGCAGAACCTCAGCCAAACCTGCTTCTTCACAACTAGAAACAACCTTTTCCTCTTCATATCTGCATGGTGTTGAACACGCTGCTTGCATCGCAGCAGTCCACAGAGAAAACATGGGCCCTTTTGTAGCAGGTGTTGCAGAAACAGCCCGGGAGTGCCAAGATTCAGTCCCGCTGCTCCATAACTCCTTGTGAGAGGGGGATTAGAAGAAGAGACCCAACAAACGGATTAAGCATCGTAAAGTGAAGTGACAAGAGAGATTAGAGCAGAATTCAGAGCCCTCACTGTCCCCAATGTGTGAGAAGGGGTGTAGAAAGGGGCTTTCTAAGGACCCCATAACAACTTCTTTTTGGGGTCGCTTTCCTCTTATACAGTCCCCTCATGGCCATCCTGTACCTCTAGGCAAGGACCAAGACAGCAAAAAGTTGATGACCCCAAAAACCTGGTGCATTAAGCAGGGAATTGCCCAGAGTCAATGTATTCAACATGCAGCTGCCTACAGCTCATTAGTCAGAGCGGCTGAGAACCCGGGTGGGTGGTAAATCCCAGCCCCAGAAGCCTTAATTTAAGCCTGTAGCCCTATGCCTCTTAGAAACCCTTGAATCAAAGAAGTGTGTTGGGGGGAGGTAGAAAGAGTAAGGCTGGGAAATGCACATCCCTTCTAACTTGTGAGTGGGATTCCTATTTTCTGAAGGACTTGGAGGGTACCACTTATCCTCTCGTACCAGTCCAGCAGCTATGGAGCAGCTGTTCTCCCCTGAGCCTCAGGTCTTTCAAATCTGCAAATAATAATTCCTTGGTAAATGCCCTAAATATGGCAATACAGGCTGCTAAAGAATGGGCACAGCACCCTTCTTTTCTTTTACAGCCTTGCCACTGTGCAGAAAATAATGTCATACTTGCTGGCTGAGAAAGTGTGTAAAGTAGCAATGATTTATGCAAAACTGACCCCAGACTGAAACCCAGCCTGTTCTGTGCAGGCAAACTCCCAGACTATTTGTGTAGAACCACATCTATACCTCTGTTTCAGAGCAAGTGTTTGTGCTTCAGCGTATAACCTTGTAGGGGAGAGACACAGGCTTGGTTTTTTGGTAGCAGAAGAAATAATTCAGCTTTCAGCTCCCCACTTACTGGCTGAAGGTGTTGATCATTAGTCTGTTACTCTGGAAGAAAAGCATCAGGTTCCACAGTTTTCCCCCAGGGGTCTGATCCTGTCTGTGAATGAGCTATGACTGAACACCTATTTCTGGGCTTAGGTTTGAACAAGGCCTGGAATTGCTCAACTTCACAAAACCCCAGCATTTTGTCAGAAGGTGTTAGGTCACGAACTGAGATACTCATGTGGCAGCTGAGCAGGGATGTTCATGTTCACAACTTTGAACTGAGCTTACAATTATTTCTCATGTGGGTGCTGGACCCAGAATAAAAGTAGCATTTGACGATGTGCCCAAACCCATGCAATTGGCGAGGGATAGGCAGCAGCTTTCCTGTGCCTTAGCTGAGTGCTGTGACCCCAGAGACTTTTACTTAAGAGCTGTTTCCTAAGCCTATTGCAATTGCATTTCATTACAAACCTTTGTCCTGTAGCTTACTGCAATGTGTAAGTTCAGTGACTGGATCCTGGGTGCTGAGTTCATCTTATCGAACAGCCACACCTCGCTGCTCCGCTTTTCGGAGAAAGCTCTTGGATAAGAGGCTTTTTTTCATCAGTGACCACCTGCTTCCTAATAAAACTATGCATTTATAGGGCTTGTATCTTAAGAGGTTTTTCTCTGATGTGCTTGTCAGGGGACTGATAACTTGGCATTTTTAAGTAATCATAATCTTAATGATGCCAAATGGAACTTTCTAATTGTGGAACAAAACCTCCTTTTTGTCCCAGCAGAGAGAGTTGTAATTTCCCTCTCTTGATTTTGCCACCCAGGCTCACCCAAACGTTTGATAAACTAGCACTGATGCACCATCATCATATTCTGCCCAGATATGACTAACTTCTACACGTATCTAAACAAAGAAAGTGCGTTAAAGTGTGTTAAGGATACACAGGAAGAAGCAAGGGTGGTTTTATCTGCTCACTTTGGGTGTTTTTCAAAACGTGGCTGTCTCTGTTGAGACCTTTCCCTATTACTCAGTATTGCCTCACACAGGGACAGTAATTTTCTTTGAATGTTTTATCAAAATTCACTTAAAGCTACACAATAAACTGACTCACCCAAAACCGCTTGGAGAACTTTTTTATTTCCAACTGGTTTAAATCTGGATGTATTTCAGAGCTGGATTAGGTTATTAAATAAAGCCTTTGCTATGCTGATGTGATGAGCCGACTACCTGAGCGTTTCTACCCTCTTATTATCATGTGGGAAATAAAATCTCACACCTAGATTCAGAGGGCATGACTCACGGCTCACCCATAAGCGAGCACAGAGCTGGCTCTGTTCTGGGGTGTTTGCCTAAAGACCTTCTGGCTGGGTGGTTGCAAGCGCTTGGTGTGATGGGCCACAGGGGCAGGTATTTCTGGCTGACTCAAAGCCTTGCTGGAAGCTCTCACAGCAAGGAAAGCTAAGGAGGGCTTGTGACCTACCTTGTTCCTCTGCTGCCTGTGCAGCAGGTTGATGCAGAGGACAGAGCATTGCCATCCCCACAGAGCCATTTCAGCAAGGGGGAGAGTCAAGCATGTTTGCCAAAATGCTGAGACCCCACACCTTGGATGTTTAAGCCTTTGGCTTCTCCTTTGCAACCAGAGAAGGATGCCTCTATGCTAGAGGTTTTTTACTGTGAATTGACTGAGTTTATCTCAAGATTAACATTTACCAAGGCTAGTCTGACTCTCTGCTGTCCTAACCCTGTCTGCCCCCTGCAAATGCCCACTCTCCCTCATTGCTTTTCACCTACCATATTCCACAACAGCCTCAGTAATCAATCATAGGGCCTAATTATCCTAATCTGCCTTCTTTTCTGACTTATTAAAGCCTAATTAGCTTATAACAACACAGAGGCTGGAGGTAATTTGGAAACTTGAAGGAAAAAAAGCCAGCAACAATTGAACTGCAATAATGAGGCTTCAGGAGAGCCCAAGTCCACAGCTGTGTTTACACTGCCAGTTTATAAGAAACCTGGATGCAACTGCCCAAAGGGTGTAAGGAAAGGACAGTGGTGTTGCTCTGGGGCAGGCTAAACAACTTTGTGTTAAAGGCTGCTACTGGCTTTCCCTGGTGCTTCTGTGTGCTGCCAATACACCATGTGGTGTAGCCACGTTTATTGGCCTGTTAAAGGTGTGTGATAATGCTGCAATTTGGCCAGGATGCTCAGGTCTTGGGTAAGCATCACTTGTGCCTGCTGAGGTTGGTGGATAGAAAAGATGGTGAAGGAGCCAATTAATTATGAATCAAAGTGTGGTAAGAGAAAACTACTGGGTACTGTTTGCCGTGGTGCTCAAGGAAGGAATAGGAATGGAAAGATACTTTTTTGTCTGATGGTAAAACCAAAGGATTTGATAACTGTTAATACAGTGATACTGCTAAATTGGTTTGAGAAACGCTTGGAGCTGAAGAGACAGTAGTGGTATATAAGAGGGGAGTCAGAGTGCAGAGAGAAATAGGGTGGTAGGGATGAACCTCTTCTTCCTATTCCACCAGGAGTTTGTCACCTGAACAATGGTGGGACAAAGAAACTTGTCCTGCAGAGATGATTTTCTAGGATAAGAGTAACTGCTGGTTATCAGTGACACTAGTACAGGCTTGTCAGACATGGCTCATGAGTAGTACGGCTTTCATTTAGCTTTTCAGTATTAGCAAGGTGTCCTACATAGTGAATGTTGTGTATCTGTTTAAAGTGGAAACCTTTGCATCTCTAAATGATTGGGATTTCTGATGGTGCACATAGTACTTAGATGAAGATCCCTGATTCATTAGGAAGGCATGAAGATCTAGCAGACATTGCCTGTGAATATTGTGATCTGGCAGTTGTTTTGGGCTCTCACAGCTCATTTAAATATGAGGATTGCAGAATAGAGTTCAGCTGCACAGATAGTTTTGTAAACTCTGTACTCAGCGGGGCATTGACCTTGTTTTTGTAACAGCCTCAGTTTTTGCAACCCCGATGCTGCAAAATATGGAAGATGGAGAGACTCAAAGTGGTATGGGAAACATAAACAAAGCAAGCAGTAGTGATGTGTGGCTGACTCATCCCCTCTGTTATCATCCAGATGCTGTTACAGATTTCAGTATCTCTTGCAGAGTATCTGTTGCAGTAGACAAAGTTTAGGAGTTGGAGGTTTTTCTCCCCTCAGTGTCACTAACTTTATTCTCTTCAGAAACTGGCGCTGATATTCCAGGAATGCAGTGGCCAGGGTAGCTGGGATAATCTCAAGAATACTGATGATGCCAACCTCTTGCTTTGGCAGCCCTCATTGGTTTGGTTATCTCCATTTGCTGTTTGTATCGAGCTCCTGTTTTGCCCCATGTACTTGGAAGCTGGGGAATTCTTCCAAAGAAAACAAGTGCTGTGCGACCTTTCTGCCCATATCACAAAGATCTATCTAATCTACTAAAACTTTCTAGGAATGACAGGGCTCTGCCAAGATGGCTGTGTTAGTGTAAGTACTTTTTGCATCGACAGCACAGCAGGATTTATGTGAGGTAGCTTCTGATTGCTGCTCTTTAAAGTGGTACCCAAATGTAGACAAAACCATACTAAATCCCCCTTAAGAGACATGCATCTGTGTGCCATGATAGAGGAGCAAACTGGAGTGCAGAGCAGTGCTTTAATTTTTTTCCTACTGTTATACAGCAAGTGTTGAATCTCAAACTGCAAGCTGTTTGTCCTTTTATATTCCCACCCAACTCTACTGATTGTTAAACTAACTTGAAAACAAGCCAGACTTAGCCTGCCCTTTCACATATGTTAGGCAAAACCACAAACAACAACTAGGCCAAAACTTGCCTGGAACAAGTTCATTAACACAGCCTAATGACACCTAACATGCAACCAGAAAAACAGGAATACATTTTAACATTTGGGAATCTTTATTAGAGGAACTCTCCTTCATTTTTCTTTTTCTCTTTTTCTTCCCCCCTTGGGGTTAACATCAGTAAAAGACATTATTTTTCAAAAGCACCAAATGAGGTGGGGAGATCAAGGACTGGTGCTGAAGGCACTGGTGTGTCTCATCTGGCTCTGGATCTGCCACACTCTCCCCGTCTGGGCAGCATGAGGGGCTCTTCCAGAGGGTGATTCAGAGCATCTAATTTAGCCTCCCCTGGAGAGCAGTTCAGAGGTGTCTGCCACTTTGATGAGCGAATTAAAAGACTGAGGGCAATGACTGGTTAATCTAAGGGGAATTCATACCACACACTAAGGTGCCAGAGGCGCTTTAATAATGGGATTTGAAACCCTTGGCTCATGATAACCAGATTCTGCTCACTTCTGTCAAGGTGAGCATCCCCAAGTGGTTGATATCCCTGGTGTAGACCTGCGCCCTGTTGACTTAGTCTTGTTCTGGCAGGGGGACTGGGCTTTCTTCCAACAACCTCAGCTCAGAATATTTTCACATATATAAAACATCTTTCCATGGGCAGATTTACTGTTTGCATGAAAGACGTAGTAATTTCAGCATCACACAGCCTCGGCTCTGGTCCTAGGACTGTTGCTGGGAATATTGCCTACTATAAAAGGGCTGGATCCACTTCTGGCTACAGATTACAGGATGGTTTCAGGCCAACACCTTTTTGGGCTCATATAAATGTTCTCGTCTTCTGACTCATACATCAAATAGCTGTTTTTACATACAGCTATCTTCTGAGAGTAATACTTTCCGTGTTCAACGGTGGGACTGCAAGAACAGGCTTTGACTGAAATCTAGCCACTTATTTCTTTGCATGTAGCAGCCCGAGCCAAAGACCGAATAGCGGGATCCCCAGGGCCTGCCCTTGGCTGAAAAACTGTATTAAAAATTCGTTTAGTTCAGCCGTACATCAATTTTTTGGAAACAGCAGGGGGAGCTCAGATTCTGCCTGAATCCCAACGAAGTGCAGAGAAATGTGCTGCAATGTGCTGAAATTCTATTTTAACTAGGGCAGAAAAAACCTACTTGTGAGTTTTTTCCATCAAAATTGCGTTATTTTTTTGTCCCCAGTATGCCACGGGGAGACAATTAGAGCATTTAAACAGATAATACAGTAATTAACACAAACAGTTCTGTAATAGCAGCATTGCTGGAATGGTTCTTGTGAACTGGTAAATGTGTGCATTTAATCTTTCTACTTTCATGGAAGAAGGTCAAAAGGAATCTTAATACCTCTTTCATGGAATCAGTCCCCAACAGGTTCTGAACTTGGGAATAGCTGAAATTGCTATTATTTAGGTGACAAGTAATACTTAGGAATGATAGATCAAATCCATCCTTGAACCTGGCTGTCCAGAGATGACTCTGGCTTGTATTTATTAGCAAAAGGCTGCTTTGTTCAGAGTGCTACACAAGTACTGGTTAATCCACGTTGCATCCCCACACTTCTGTAGGTAAATGAGCACTATGAGGCTTTGCTCGGTGCCGGAGAGATCTGAACGTATGGATGGCCGAGACTGATGCAAGATCACACTGTCAGGACAGGACCAGGAGATAAACATCTGGCTTCTCACTATTTCCCTCAGAAAGGCTGGAGCAGTTGTCAAGCTTTTTCATCCAGGATCCAAAATCCATTTGTAATTGCTTCCTCACAACCCCCTGAGATCCCACAGTCCCTCAGATCTCTGCACAGGCAGGTGGGGAGGCTTAGTGGGGGCTGGCAGAGGATGACAGGGGGATTGAACAGGTCTTGGATGGGTGAAGTTGTGGGGAAGACAGGAACCTGCTCCAGCGAGGAACCCTGTGGGGAAGTAACATAGATATTCCCTCGTACACCTAGTGCATGCCCTCCGACTAGGAAACTTTCAAGTGAACTGACTGGTCCCCAATTGTGTAGGATTATGGCTGTTCAGGGCTCTGTGGACAAGGTGTGTTTGCTACCAGGCATGTAACAGGGAAACAAATAACCCACAGAGCCAAGAAAAGGACAGAATAGCCCTAGATGTCAAGCCCCAGTCACAGTCTTCTCATTCTTTGTGATATTTCTTTGTGAAATACCCTTGTGATATCACTTTAAGTGACTATATCATCATCATAAACATGTAACAGGCTGTACGGGCTAGCTACGGTATCCAATGCAAACAATGCTGTTGCAGTCTCCAAGGGGAGAAAATAAACTCTGACTAACCAGGAAATGCAATGCTTTTACTATTTGCTTTTACTGTTACTGTTCGTCATCTTCTATGATGGAGTTACTACACCAATGGACAAAAGGTGGACTACGGATATTGCCTATCTGGACTTCGACATGGTCCCTCACAACATCCTTCTCTCTAAATTGGAGAGATAAGGATTTGATTCTGTGAATGAGGAACTGTCTGGATGGTTGCATGGCTCAATGTCTGGATGGACCACAGTGTCATGTGGCACCCTCAGGGGTCTGTACTGGGACCAGTACTGTTTAATACCTTCATCAATGACATTGTGTGATAGAGTATGATTTCAGTTCTTAAAAGGGGCTTATAAGAAAGACAGGGAAGGACTTTATAGCAGGGCCTGTTGCAATAGGATGGGGGGTGATGCTTTTAAACTAAAAGAGGAGAGATTCAGGCTGGACATGAGGAAGAAATTCTTTACAATAAGGGTGGTGAAATACTGGCACAGGTTGCCCAGAGAGGTGGTGGATTTGCCATTCCTGGAGACATTCAAGGCCAGTCTGGATATGGTTCTGGGCAACCTGATGTATTTGAAGATGTCCTTGTTCATTGCAGGGCGGTTGGACTAGATGACCTTTTAAAGTCCCTTCCAACCCAAACTATTCTATGATCTGCTCAACCAATGTTCTGTTATCAACTAGTAGGAACTAGAATTTCTTAGAAAATCTAAATACAGATTTTATTTTTGCTGTTAGGGCTGGCCCAGGTTTGAATTTTGAAAGGCAGCTTGGTGTTTCAAGGGGTCCTACCTGCACTGCAGAGTTTATAATAAACCTATGGGTGAACTGAAGAACAACAGTAGAAGCAGGGAAAAAACATGCGATGTCAATGATGAATCCAGTACTCCCTGTAAAAAACAGAGCCATTAATTGTGCTGCCAGTGATTAGGAACAGAGAAAATGCAATTAGATCAATGACTTCAGCTGTTCAGCTGGGTGGGAGCTAAAAGTTAGCTGAAGCAAAACTCTGCTCTGAGAGGCTGAAGCCAAAGCTGGATGACAATCCACGCGCCTGTGTGATAAACTTTTGACCAGCCTTGAGCTGCCTCAGAAAGAAGAAAGGCCAAAGAGGGATGAGCCCCACGGCTCCCCAGCACAGGGGACAGTGAGAACCAGCTTGTGTGAGAAAGAGCGTGCATGCCATGTGAGCATGAAGCATGCCCCTTTCCTGCTCCCTGTAAAAAATGTGTCCTTACACGCATTGCTGCACGCAGCCTCCCTATCAAACATAATGAATGCCAGGCTCCCGTCTGTGGGGTAATGGTGCTTCCCCACCACTTCAAAGTCCATATTTCACTATTTTTTTTTAAACTGTGATGTTGAAAGAGATGACTTTTCTCCTCTAAAAACCACAGCCACCGAGAAGTTAATGAAGGGCGCTGTTTTTGAAACTCCCTGGGGGCTGATCCTGCCTCTTCCAGCTTTGCTGTGACTTTTGCTTGGGAACCAAGCACTGGACTGGATCCTCACTGCTGATTAAGACTCATAACCACAAGCACAAGTGGCTGAGAAAGTGTGATGGGAGAGTCAGCACCTGATGTTGCGTTGGCACAAGAAGAAGACACCAGTCTCACCATAGGTTTGTGTGTGTCATTGCCCAGTGCTGCAGGGCACCAGAACCTGGGCAACCCCATTTTTGGATTGCATCTTACTCATGGGCAAACCTAAGTGGGAAACCCCACACTTGGGTTGCATCTTGCTTATTTCCATAATGCTGCTGAGAAATATTTGGGTCCTTTTTGTGCCAAAACAGTGAGACAGCCAAGTTTCACTGTCATACCAAGAGAGCAGAGGAGGATGGGGAGGAGTGTGAACCAGCTGAGAAAAAAGCACTGTTAAGTTGTCTTTTTCTTTTTCATTTAATGGCGAGGGAGTTTTAAGCCTGTTGAGTCCTGTAATAAGTACATTGAATAAGAGAAACTGAATAAAAGAATGAAGAAAGCACTAGTGGCCATTGGCAAGTGGATGAGTTGAAGAAAGGTATCTTGTCTATGGTGGGAAAGGACTGCAAAGGACTGTTGGCCCCAGGGAGGTGACATGCAGCAGTGCGGAGGGCAGCCTGGTGTCATCACCCTTGCCTGACTCCTCCGAGAGCCAAGGTTGCTGCCATTTCTTGCTCCCTGTGCTGGTTTCCCCAGGGTGCCACTGCCAAGCCGGTGTTGCTGGGAGGAGGAGTTGCCCTGGGGCCACAGGGAACTCAGTGCCTCCCTTGTGTGTGTGTGTGGTCTCCCCTACATAAGCCTGGCCCCGAAGGCTTTTGTGGGAAAGGGCAGTCCCTGCTAGGACATGTTTCTGCTTCTTTATCAGTTGCATTGGTTGTTGCCGGTTGCTTTATTGCAAGCAGATGCCTTTTGCTCAGCTTATTGACTGGAAATTGCACACAGCTGTGCTGGGGAAAAGTGAGCCTGAATTATTTTACCTGCAAAGGCTATTTAAATGGAAAGCCTCAAATTCCCCTTCATCCTCCCATAACACTATTTAATTTGTAACTGAGGCACAAATTCAGAAAGCTTTTGAAACATATGCTTATGGTAGTGTTGAACTGAGATTTGAGCAAAACTGATCCTCCTTTAGTGTTGCTTTGCAGTTATGTGCCTCACATGTGCCAGACAATATGGGATTATAGAACAACCGATGCTACTGAGCTGCTGCTGTAAATGAAATAACGTACTCCTTTTCATGAACTTCTTCAAATGCATCAGTTCTATTAACCACCCCCCTCAAGTCATATCTCTATCATTGAAATAGCACTTTGAAAATATGTGACTGCAGAGAATGGTTTGCCATTAATTTAGGGGAAAGCATATAGCTACAGTCACAGTGCAAACCTGATTCTCCACTTTTTAATAAACTGAACTATTTTAGGGTTGATGTATTCAAGCAGAGGAGAGTTTAACTTATCGAGAAGAACATAGTTTCTTATGATGCGTTGGAAGACCTTGCTTATTGTCTGCTTAAGTTAAAGTTTTTAATGAGAAAAGTTAACTCAGACTGTAGTTACCACATCAGCACTTTAACCACATCTGTGGGTTTTGTTCTTTTGTTTTTAAAGAAAAAAGTGGAGCATGATTTTGGGGGGGCAATGGAGGAGACATTGTAACTTTCCATATATATTATTAAAGGGCCTTTAAGACAAGAGGCCCAGGAAAGCAGTGGAGAGCAATAAATTCCTCCAGAGGGAAGTTCAGTGAATGTAAATTAGGTCTCTTCTCTGGAAGTCCAAAGGCTTATCCATGGGATATACAGGGAGAGAGCAGCCTCCCTCAGTGGGGTCTGATGTTAGTCTGAAAATCCTATGTTCTTTCTGCAAATAAGCTTTTAACAAAAATCTTGAACCTACACTTTTTCTTTACATTCTGCTTTTTAACATGTAGTGTTCATACAAAGCGAAGCAATATGCTAGCAGTCTTTGATTTTAGTGGGGCTGCTTGGTGAGCTCGGTGCAGTTTAGCTCAGAACATTCTGCTTAACAGAAGCAACAGTTATCTTAAGGCCAGGTACCTGATAGAAGCCGTTCCACTTAAACAGCACTTTCCTGGCCATTGTACTAGTAATTTCTGTAAGGTAATGTTCAAGCTGAAGTACTGCCCTCATTCGAAGATGTGTAATTATGCTGATTTCTGCATGTCCAGTGAAAAAGCTGGAAACAGAACTTTAAGAGGTTGAACCACTTTTCCAAGATAATGTTAATCTGTTGCAAAATCAGTTCTCAGCTCACATTTATATTCCAGACAACAGGTTAATGCATCACTGAAATGTCAAAGGACACAGTATTTCTAGTACTTACAAGAAGAGAACTAACAATATTACTGGTAAATGGAAACCTTTGTGTTTAAGCTGTGATGTGCTTAGACGCATATAGAAACAGCCTTAAGGGCCTTGAGAAAAAATAGCAGAAGATTAACACGAAGGTTTGTGCAAAGAAGTTATGGAAAGTGTTAACTTTTTCTTCTTCCTTAGATTAGACCCAGACATTTCAAAGGAATTCTAACCCATTGCTGGTAGATAAATCCTTTTCATCTTGTTGTTTGTGAAAGGGAGAAGAATACTTGTTGGAGTAGCCTGGCAAAATTACAAGGATCCAGTTTCTTGGTCAATGTCCACTTTGGGACTCTCTTTCTCCTTACTGATGCGTCGGACTGATGTACTGCATGCACTGAAACATGTTTGGTAGGAGCTGGAATAATGATCTGCTCTGAATAGCTCATGGAAAAAACTAGGATGGTTCACTGCTGAATGTTTCACTAATGTGCCTGTGCAGAGTAGTAAGCAAATATATTTAGTACATTAACTTGTTTCCTTGAAAGTGCTGCTGCTTTACAGGATATGCTGGGTTGTGACTTACTGCAAGCATTTCGATTAGCACAGACCTTGACATAATAAGCATAACTATAGCATATGTAGAGTTCTTGGTTTTCAAATGCCATGCACTTGGAAACATACCTATTTCAATAGACAGAGGATTTGCAGAAGGTCACAATATGAAGCAACAGGAGTTTTCTAGGATGAAAAAACCTCAGCCCTTACTTACAATACAGCAACTCTATTAGCATCACCTAGAGTTTTGTGGCTGTAATGCGTCCTGTCAGTATAATTGTGCAGTAAATGCAAGGGAAGATTTATGATATTTGGAACTTTTTGCCCAATGAACAGTAGAATACAGTATCATATAACTAGAGAAATTCAAACTGCTGTTTCAGAGAGGGAAAAGAAAATCAGCTCTAAATGGCTCAGAATTCTAGTGGAAAAATTGAGTACTAGGATCCCTTTGGGGAATTCAGATGTTGTAATACCTCAGGTAGCTGTTAAGGCAAGGTTTTCGATGGGAGAACAGAAACCATAAAATACTCTGCTTGGGGAAGTGGTAATGCCTGTTGGATCAAAGGCCTGATGGTCCATCATGAGCACCACATCCCCTGTGACTCCTTCTGCCTGCTCTCTGCCCCAGCTCCATCCAGGTCAGCACTGGACCAAGAGTGGTGCTGTGCAGCCAGAGCTGCTACAGACTGCTTTTTTGTAGTAAAGGAAATTGTAGCTTTTGGCTATGACATATTATGAACCCTGAGACTCTGCAGAAGCGGGTTTATCTCAGTAGTCCTCTCCAGAACCAAGATGAGCATCTGTTTCATTCCCTGCTCTCTTGTAAGTCAGTACAAATATTTCAAGAACCATCCCTCTAGTTTGTAGTGTTTACTACTACACACTGAAATTCTAGGCATTTACAAAGTACTCAGAAATATTTGCAGCTCACTTCAGCCAGACACAAGAACAGAAATCACTGGGAACTTTTTTAGGATGTCTGAGACCACTGGATTTCCAGCTGGTTTTCTGTTCCAGTGCAATTCTCCCATTAAAACAGAAGGCCAGAGCAGGGTGACAGGTCACCTGGAGAACTCTGGCTTGACTCGACTGTGGGAGAGGCATTTTGTATGACTTCATCCTAGCTGAAAGCTGCTGGGTCCTTGAGCTGTGTATAGACTGTGCACCGAAGAACTCTGTTCACCTCTTCCCAGGTGGAAGATGCATCATTCAAAGAGCAAAATTAGCGAGTCCCTCATCCCCCAGGTCGTATTATGTTTTCTCACATGTCAGCACGTAATGAGCCATGAAGCTTGAGGCTGCCAGCACTAGTTAAGGATGGTTATCTCCCCCAACCCATCTGCCCTGGAGGCTGTAACTCTGCTTCTTTTGGCTGAAAAGTTCTAGGGAAAAAGAATGTGATTAAAGTAAGTACTGTATTTTTAAAACAAGCACCAAGCCGTTAGAGAGGTTTTAGAAAACCATTGTAAAGGAAAGCTGAACAACACTAGCATTCAAGAAATGGGAGGTGGGCAGGCTGCTTTTTTAACTTCAGCAAAACAAATTCAGCTGTAAGCAGTGTAGCAGTACACAGGAGCTCAACATCAATAGCAGAACACACGAGTATTATACGATTAATGGGGCACTTGTCACACGTTCTGCGCCTTGACTAGAGAAGGTAAGACAGAAGTATATGTTTGTTTTTCAGCTTTGTGATCAGTACACTCATCCTTCCTGAAGCTACTGCTCAGCCCAAGTCGTGTTTTCATATTCTTTAGATCTGATGACTACAATCATTGCACCACTTACCATTTAAAATCTCTTGCCTTTAGATTTTTATTTTTAGGCTCACTGCATGAAGAAATGATCATGCTCTGAGCTGGTTTCCATTTTAGGAACTTATCTGCAAGGAATGAATGGGTGTTATAGGAAGGTTACATGGCAGATGGAGGAAGACATGCATTTCTGTTTTGATGTAATGGTAGATATAAGGAATGAGCCTCTAAAACAGGCAGTGGGATTGGTACACAGCGAATGAGGAGAATAGACAAGCAGATCTTCATCCAGCATCAAGAGAGGGGCAGCATCACTTGGAGAGTGTCTGAATGCACCTCTAAAGCAGGGAGTGGGATTGGTACACAGCGAATGAGGAGAATAGACAAGCAGATCTTCATCCAGCATCAAGAGAGGGGCAGCATCACTTGGAGAGTGTCTGGAGGCTGACTGGGGCATCTGTCTTCTCCTTTGGTGAGAAGAAGGTATTATACATCGTGATATGTATACACATGCACCTGTGCTCACTTCTGATAGGGCACCATCACCCAACAAGAAAACCAGAAATGAGCAATTGTCCTTCTTTCCATGGAAGGCCCAGGTACTTTGCAGTCATTTGCAGATCCTCGCCTTTAGCTTTCCTAATCTGTGCTGCAAAGTTCTTTCCTGAGCCAAGAAACACAGGTTTGAACCAGCTCAGAGTTTCTGTCAGCAGCAGCAGCCTGAGCTATCAGCGCTGGGCAGGGAGATGGCAAAAGGCCAGGGCTGTGGTGCGTTCAGCTGTGCTCCCAATTGCAATGTCTTGAGTGAGTTCAAAGTTGGGCAAAATGCCTTTGTATCTCTGCATACAAGCTTTTGGGTTTTTTCTACAGCCAGTATGTGTTTCTACACAAAGATACTGCAAGTCTGGTGCTAACAGTCATACCTGTTACTATAAGAAATTCTTGCCATTGCACAAAGATCTGGATAAGCTTATAAGGAACCATCCCCAAACCCTGATCTGTGCTGATCACCTTTGTGGTTGGGGGAACAGAATTCATCAGCAATCGGGAAAGCTGATTGTGAGCGAAAGCCAAGAACTGTCTCTTTTATTACACACAGCTGAACACCTTTTGTGTCCATTGATGTCAATGTTCTTCCATGAATTCTGCTTCTGTATCTTACATGAGTGGTGTCAGGCCTCAAAGTCTGTTGTTTAAGTAGGCTACATCATTTAGAAAGATGCCATTAGAGACATCTTGTGACAAGAAGAAATTTTCAACTCTCATGACTTGACTCTCAGTATTTTCCTATTGATTTTTCCAATTAGGGTCATGATTTGAATCTTTTCTTTTGCTCCATTGTAGTTAAAATCCATCTGTTTCTGTTCAAGAATTAATTTTCCTTTTCTAGCACTTTTTTTTAGAAGAAACTGTTCAGTGTAGTTTTTAACAGCCCATTGTACCATTCTATCTTCCCAGAGGCTGGTGCATGGTAGGGGATGTGATATACCCACTCGATGCCATGCTCTTTTGCCCAAGTTGTTCTTATGCAGTTGTATCCAAACTTGAAAACAGATTTGAAATAATCAGGAACATTAAAATAACGAAGGAAGAAAATGGATCTTTTAAAATCTATTGACAGAGAAGCTGGTTTGAACTCTAAGTTCAATTGTGAGTGCTGTATTTTTTTTACTCGGCCTTAAATTCTTGAATGAAGAATGATGGACTAGAACACCAAGATTTGCTTTTATATTAATTTGTAGTCAAAACTTTCTTCAATGTAAATCTCAGAATAAACGAATTCTATTCTAGGCTTCGGTTCAATGACTCAGACTTTATCTATAAAGTATAACAGTGATCTAAAGATTGTAAACCAGCATGGAAAATAGCTCTCAGAAGAGCTCTGTTTAGATCCTGATATATATTGCTTTTTCTTGTCTTTATCTCATCAGCTGATTTCTTCTTCCTTCTAACTTTAATCTATTGCTCCAGAGGCTTTTCTTTTACACTGAATTAAATTTCTGAGCCTGTTCAGTACTGCATGGATGGAGACCTCACGCTGAACTCCAGCAGGTGGTGCAGAGACAGGGAATGCCAGCTGGTGAAGTCTGAATACGGCATTACCTGGGGAATGAAGCCTATTTCCTTTGTGCTCGATTCCCACTGATGTCCAGAGGATGGTGCTACTTGTCTTGTTAAGAATTTCTTGTCTGAGTAAGAACAGAAAATCTCTCTAGTATCATGGCATTGTCTCCTCAGCACCGTCTGTTTGTCAAAGCCTGTCAGCACCCTCATTCCCAGATGTTAACAGTGAATTACAGCAGATATTGACATGTATCTGTGCTGAATGGTTGAAGATGAGTTTTAGGAGTTTTGGTGGGAAATTTGCATTAGGAATAAAATTCAAATGGAGACATGCCATTGTAGTGGGTATTTTAATTCAATATAAATTTATCTTTCTTTTCTGCAGGCCAGGACCCTTTTGAGAACGTGTTTTCTATAATACACTGCATCCCTTCTTATGGCAAGGGACAGCACCATCTCAGAGCAGCCTGATCCAGATGCATCTTGTCTTGACCATGAAGTGGTCTTGAAAACTGCTACTTATAGTGTGGTATGGTGATACAAAAGCAGCTAATAACACATTATAGGAGTTTTGGGGAAAAATATTATTTTTCAATGGAAATATGTTTCTTTAACGAAAACTTTATCTTGGTAAGAACTGAAACTGTAACAGCTTTGACAACTTGTTTAGGTTCTCCTTCACATTGGATGCAATCTGAAGAGTGAGGAAGTGAGCAAGCCAGCTTTGTCACTCCCTTGGAGTCTACTGGCAAGAGATGTCAAGGCAAAACCTGGAGAATATAAGTTTCCTGCTTCTCCCTAATCGTAGGAGATCAGTTGTTGCTAAAGGTAAACAAAATCCATGACTAAAATCAGTTTGGGCACATGAGGCTCTTAAATTTTTAGTGTTTGCAGGGCACAGCAGCTGTGGTCCAAATCCTTCTGTCTGCTCCACCAGGCTTGTGAATGTGGTGCAGTTGGGAATGATGTCAAAATGAAACAGATGAATATTTCAACACATACACTGCCAGTGAGGAACACCTTCTTGCCAGAAGCACCTTCATCAGAGGGAGCTCTTGGCCCACGGGGTCTACCTGAGCAGGATCCCCATGGCTGCTGAGCTATGGCAGGGGAGAAGGAATGCAGGATGTCAGTGGCTTCCCCTTCCCTCCTGCCTGGCTGGAAAGCCTCATGCTTCAGAGGGGTAACTTTAGACTCAGTAACCGACCTCAGGATCCTTTTGCATTACCTGGTTTTAGCTGGAAACTTGATGATTGCATTTTGGATTCCTTTCTTTCACTCTCATGTTGTTTTCCTGGAAATCTGCAGGAACCCCCAAGCTTTCCATGAGCTCCAATGAGATTGGGTTGAATGCAGTCATCGCATCCTTTAAGTCTTCCATCCCTGCTCATTCCCTGCATAGAGTTTTCTCTTTTCCTCCGATTTCATGAACATATGTAAATAATTAACTTACAAATTATACAAGCTTATCACACTATATCCCAACAGATGGAGGAACACCATTAAGTTGATTTGTTCAGGCAGCCACATGCTAGTTGCAGACCCAGAAAAAACAAGGAAATGAGAAGTTACCGCTCTGAACTGTATGTAACTGATCTCATTGCAGCTATTGCCACATGTGGCATTACAGCCCATTTACTATAATCTTAACTCTGACCCACCCAGCATTCCCCTATCAAATAACTATTGTGAAAGTTTATTTCTACTGCAACAGGGTGATGTGGTTGCAGCATGTATCTGAATCACGTGAAACCTGGCTGGTTCATGTCACCCTGGCAATGGCACTGAGATGTGGGCATTGGTCCAGTCTTGCTCTCCATAGCTACTTTAGAATCTCTGTTTCAAGCATGGCTAGGGATTGTGGCTGGTCTGCCTGACGTCTTGGCTTGGTGAACTCATACAGACCTTGCCCCCTGATAACAGTGGTAGGGATGAAATAAAAGTGTTTTAATGCTGAGAAATGCTCTAGCACTGTAGTGGTGTGAGAAAGGGTTGTGTAAAATGTGGATGTCACTTAGGTTAGGAAGAGCTGCCAACTAGAATAGAAACAAAAAAGTGTTTAAGTTTTTCAAACCACCTTGCAAAGAGTAGCTCTTCCTAGAGCAAGAGATATTGAAGCTGGAACTATAATAAAAGCAAACCCATTTGCAGTTGCATGTGATACAGGCAACGGCCAGATGAGAAGTGTGTGCTACACTGGGCACAGTTGTTACGGAGCATTAACATTTCTTTTCATTTCATTTGCCAAGGGAAGTAAGTGCATCACTCAGGTAATCTAGTCAATCACATGTAAATTTGAAACCTGTCTCTCTTGCTTGATGGTGAATAGAAGAATAATGCAACACTTGGAAACTGAGAAATTCTTGCTTGTTAGCAAAAGGACGCTATGTTACTGGGCATCCACTATTTTTTTAGTGGAAATTGGGCCAGGACATCACAGCAGTACTGTGCAGAGATACCCAGTGGTTTTTCACTTATCGACTTAGGTATCATTTGCAAACTAGCCACAACAGGTCACACCTGAGGTGAATTTGCCATGCCTCTTCATGTGGGCTGCAAAAGGTACTTTTTACTGCAGCTAAGCTCTTCTTGGGTACCCAGAACACAAGTAAGTGCCAAGCGGAATGCTGTCTATTGCCTTCACTGTGGTCCCTGAGCCAAACCTGAGGATCTTCTTATAGATGAGCAGTGCTGCTGCACTGCACTTGTGCCGAGTGCTGGAATGCTTATTTTGTATAAAAAGCTTTGTATCTTTGTACTGGGGGCAAAGCTGAATTAGTGAATATATGTCTTACAGAAGAAATATGTGCTTCTATACTTAGGAATTTTCTTTTTTGAGTGTCTGTTACCGGGACTGGCTTTTCTCCTCTCTGTTCCATGCTGGAGTGGTCCATGTAGTTGCACTCCCCCCGGAAGGCAGTCATGTCCTGGGAAGAGAGATGACAGGGCTCTGAAAGTACTTTCTGTGTGTACACGTGGGCAGTGTGTGCAGTCTGTGGCTGTTTTCTGGCATTGGAAAGCTGCTTATCAAAGTCTTTGCTTGGCTCTACACTACTGTGGCTAACTGAAAGTCAAACCAGTGAAGGGGTTTCACTGCTTTGGAGTTACCTTATATATTCATAAACAGTCTTTGGTCGGGATTTTGGGGCTCTCCACTTTTTATCCTCTGGGCTACCGCTTTGGTCTCTTCAGGGTTTCTCCTAAGAGTTTTCACCCTGACGAGCTGTAAGAAATACTTATGCACTATTTACTTCTTTTCTTTTGCGCTTCACTTTGAAAGCTATATAAATCTTAAGCAAGTATTGCCAGATGACTCTCTGATACCTCAATTCTAATTCACCCAAAGATTTGCTATTTCCAGTACTTGCTGCTGCTTCCCTAATTCCACAGCTTTTGCACTCATTTGACAAAGATTTGCTTACATCTCCTCCAGACTACTTTTCTGTTACAGAAGCTTTCCTGTGGTAGTTTCTATTCCACGGCTGAATCTCTGCTTTGACATTCAAGGGCTATCTGGAGGGATAGTGAAATGGTCTTCACCCCATTCTCCACTGCTGCCATATCCCAGCTGTCCTATTTTCACAACTCCATCCCAACACGCAGTACTTGAGGTGCATCCCTGAAACCTCACAATATCCCATTTTTTCCCCTATGCTCCAACTCTGGAAATGGAAGTCTGGGTGTTTCTGGCTTATTGTCTCTCTGAGTCCCGTGCTACGGTGCAAACGTGAACCAGCGGAGCAGAGCCAAGCCCTGCAGCGCCGGAGACCTCCCTGGCTGGGGTGGGGGGCTTTCCCACAGAGCCAGTCCTGCCTGCAGTGGTGATGCCCAGGTACGTGTTTAATGCCAAATGAAGTGCGAATTTGGGCTTGGCCTATTTGGAGAGCCTCAATTTAGCTTTACGAGGAAGGGCTGTATCATTTGCTGGTGATTAGTATGCTAAGTGTCATGCTGAAATGCCACTGAAATACCAGTTGTTGCTGGGTATTTCTGCTCTGCCTTTGTCTGTCAGATCATAATGAGGTGATTCACTGTGTCATCCTGTGCTGGGCTGTGCTCAGCCTTCCTTCTCAGCGAGACCTACCTTAGTGCCTCACTTGTGCAATGCCGGGTTTTTGCTGTTACTATATGAGTTACTCTGTCATTACTCTGTGCAACTGGGACAGTGACTTTATTGAGATGTATTCCAGGCAATATTTTCAATATAAATATTTATGGGTTGAATTTTCAAATATTATCTGGGAGCACAGATCCTGCTGCATGTCAGTGTGATTCATATTCCTAAGAACACTGGGAAATGCAGCTCTGCACATTAATAATGACGGGAAACTGGCTATTGCTGTGGTGTGAGTAGATGGCAGGCTGAGCTCTCTGTGGAAACACCTTTAGCCCCAGTTAGGGCTGCATGCCTGTATGCTGTATTTAGCTGAGAATAAAGTAGGTTTTTGAATTCTAAATTCTGAAGTTGTAAAGTAGCATTTAGAAAAGAGGAAAAAAAGTGTTATTATTCCTAGCTCTTATTCAGTATAAAATCCTACAGCTTTTGAGATTTTTTCCAGTGCTTTCTTTTTACTGAAAGATAGTACTACTTTTTTAAGCCTTTAAGCTTTCTTTTCAAATGGTCTCATGATTGCCATTCTAACTATGAAGAGAAGTATTTGCAAGTAATAATAAAGAAGTATGAGTGATGGGATGGTTGCTCACCATGTTTGCATCCACAGCAGAAGGCTGGAAAAAGAGGGAAGAGAGAAAGCAAAAGGTATTTTTCCTGTCTGATCATTTAAATGATAAAATGTCCATCAATAGGCTCATATTACAGAATTGTAATTCTAACCTTTTCAAAGGGTTTCCATCATTGTGGATCTTGCAGCTGGTGCAATTACAATATAGCATAAACATTTTCCTGGAGAGTCTGATTTAATTATAGGAAGACTTTTCGTAAGGTTAGTGTTGTGGTACAGGACTTATGTTATTCAGGCACTCACTCTAATTACAGTTTTGGTTTTGATGCTGGGCCTGACTGATCTTCATGTCTGATGTGGAGTCACTCCTGTGCTGTATCAGTGTAAGAGAGATCACTCACTGCTTAGAAATAATGAATCTAGGATCCAGTTTTATCTATGGGACAGCTGCTTGCTCACATTTTGATGTTCTTTTTGTTCTTCTCTATCTGGTCATGAAATGGGGATGTTGTGCTGGAGGTGGGATTATCATGTTGTAGAGGTGTCACATGCGTAGTAAGGCTGCTTTAAATGTTTCATTCGGTTGGACTCCTGGCACTTCCCTCAGGAGAATATTCCAGTCTTTCTCTAAAGAAAGGAGCATTAGAATTTTTTCTCCAATAGTATGCAAAATTTTTCCCTTGCTAAGCCAGAGAAAGGCGCTATAGGAGAGGGTCTGTAATGGCAGGGGAAAAAAAAGAATGAAGTGAGGAGGGGGGAATAAAAAGAGCACGAAGGAAGAGGTACCGATAACTGTCTGGACATCTAACACTGGTGAAATTAAACATTTAATATTTATTTCTTGCGTCCTCTACTTTTCATAGCAGTGAGAAGGAAGAAGATGTTTTTCCATTACAAAAAGGAAATTAAAACTGTATGGATATTCTTTTCTGGTGCTGAAGAACTCAGCATGAGGGTTGAAAAAGGAAATAGGTTAATATCCAGGGCTGGCATTTTTGAAGGTACCTAAAGAACCATGGTGCTGAGCTCTCCTTAAAGCCCTGGAAGAGTGGAGTGACAAGCTACATAAGCTCTTTTTCAAAATCCTCTGCTTAAAGAGCATCTTAAAGCAGAGGTGGAAAGCAGAAGGCAGGTGGAGTTGTGCAGATATCCATGTAGCGATTAGTCCTGAGGTTGGCAGAAGTAATGATCAATTATTTGTTCTGCAGCTTTTACCAGGACCTGCATGTTTATACCAGGGCCCCACTGGGCAGACACACAGGGAAAATAAAGTCTCAAGGAGCTTGCTTAAATGTTTTATTCATTGAATTAAATTTTGCCTGATGAGGTTTTTTTTTTCCCTTGGGGATGGAGGCTTTAAGATATGGTTCAAAGGACTGCGTGGGACTTAGCCAAGAAGCTGTCCCTGAAATTGATGACAGAGTTGGACTAAACCCATTGTACCATTTGGAAATCAGCCACTGACAGATAGGTTTGCCCCATGGTAAAAACCTTTTACTTCCTAATGATTGAATTGGCCTTTTGGGTTTACCCTAAAGGGTAAACATACCCTACAGTGCTATTCAGTACTGCATGCCTATGGCAGGCAGAAGAGAGAAGCAAGCAGCTTCAAGCAATATGAAGAACTACAGCTTTTGATAGCAAATGAAGCTGTGAGCAGAGTTTGGATCATAGGTGCCGGTCCAGTCCTTCAAGTTTAGACACAGTGAAAAAGCTGAGGTTTCAGAGCAGTGCCAGTGATTGAATAGCAGCTCAGGGAGCTGCTGCTCCTTCTATTCAGGGGGTGTAGAAATCTTCAGAAATGTTTAAAAGACCAGCCAGGAAAATGGTTGTTTGAAAACAATATCAATTTAAAGTCCAGGTAATGCTGTTGTTTCACTCTGCTTTTGCTGGTGTGCCGAGACTAGCCGTGTTTGGTAACTCCACACAGGATGGTTTTGGAAGTCAAGTAGTGTGGTTTTGTAGTGTCAGCCTTCCTGGCATGTCTCGAGGATGTGGCTGCTTTAGGTGGCATTGTGGGGTCTGGGGAACTATGGGGATAGTCAGGAGAAGTGGAGGAGGAAGTGGGAGTGCTCTTGGATGTGTCTGCTAACTTCCATAGCACTGCTTTGGCGGATGATTCTCAGCTCAAAGCAAACCCCACTGCTAGCTAATGAAATGTATATTGGGGGGCATTTGTACTGATTTGCACATTGCTCAGGAAAGCCACAGGATATTGGGATGTATCCTGATGCTGCTTTGCCCTTGTACTAGCAGCATATGTTGCCACCTACTACAGAAATCATGGGCTCCTGTTTTTTCTCCAGCTTACTGGCTTTTACCACAGAAGGAAGCCATCTTATGTAGATTCACAGTATCTTTGTCTGGATAAATATGAGGCCACCCTTTCTTATTGTTAGAGCCCTGCTTTGTACCTCTCTCCTGTTAAACTGTCACAAGTGCTAGGATCTCTTAAAAGCTACATCTCTGTACATGGAGATTAGACAAATGGGCATGATCAGCTCAGATCTTCCTGGCTCTGTCAACATGGACCGGACCAAATCCATTAGCAGCTAGCCTTACAATTTATTTTTGCAGCTAACATTTGCCTTTTTGCTTGTCTTGTTTGCAGCCTAATTCATGTCAGTTTCACCCTTTGTGGCGTGGAAACATCCACTGAGCCTTACTGGTGTCAGTCTTTTCTAATCCAGTGCATGTTTCCCAGGGTATCCTGGTGAGTCAGACTTCTTTCAGGATAGAGCTGTGCTTGCAAAACTTCACACATTGTTCCACACAGAGGGACAGACCCTCCCTCTGGATATTGTGCTTCAGTACTTTATAGTAGAGTATCATTCTGCAGCGAACACACACGGGCTGAGTCACAGTATTGGCAATGTCAGTGGTTTCTTTTTAATCAGCCAGACCAAGCGCCACCTTCAGAACCAGCCTTGTGCAAAGAAGGCAGAGCACAGGGCTGAGCGTTCATTTTCTGTAGTGATTAGCTCCATTCTTTTTGCACTGCAGACAAACAGCATCCCTGCTGTTGTCTGACTCAAAGCAATATATCCCCGTAGCATGCGGCATGCTAAAATTAACCCCTGGGTAACAAAGTGACAGGAAACAAAGGGTTGTTTGCTAAACAAAAATCTGTTTACGCAGGGTCATACATCCAGACATGGCAAAATAAGTTTCTGTGTTTATCAGTGATTGTGTAATCCTGCTTTGAAGCTACAACAAAGAACCTATAAAAATGAATGCATTCTTGGGTAAGAAAAACGATCCGTATTTGAAACAGATGATTTTGCAAACAGGACAGAAGGTAAAAGAGGAGTTCAGCAGATGAAAGTCGGTGTAATTCCTTTTGAAAGTTTTGGTTACTTCTGCACCCGCCGCAAATCTAGCTCAGAGTGTTTAAAACTTCAAGCACCGTCCCAATTTAAAGAAAGTGATTCTTTAAGACCAAGCCTGACTTTCCTCTTTTTCTCTATGTTGGAAACAATTGTGTGAGCTTGAATATATTTAGATATTGCCTCATGTACAGACTTTTTAGCTGCAAGTTGAAGGGAGATTGTTTTCATGCCTTTCCCCTTTTAAAATGCTGTCAGAGCATCAGTGAGCAGTAGGACCAGCAGAATTGACCCTCCCTGCCTTCATTTTTGCCTCAAGCTGAAAAGTCCTATTGTGTTACATTTCATACACAAGTAAGACCTTGAAGTGCAGTTGCTGAACACGCTGTTAAGAAAGTTTCTCTTTCCTCTTGTTTTTTATTTCCCTCTGCCTTATCCTGCTCCTGAGGTCTGCTTTTTTAAATCCAATTGCTTTTCTGGCTTGAAGGAATTCCCATTTTTCTGGGAAAGAATCCATCTTTCTGAATCTGCTGGTTGGCAGGTAACATCTCCTGTCCATTGCATTAGTCTAGGTGTCCTCTGAGTGTTCAGAGCTCCTTGAGGATTGCATGGGTATAATCATAAGTGTGAAGAGAAGTCCTGCCTTGGAAAAGCAGCAGCAAATTGCATGTTGCTATTTCGTGCCGGAAAATTGAAAGAAAGGCATGGCTTAAGTATATGTGACCTCTTACAGTCCTTTCCATCACTGTTTTCACTTTGTCTGTGATAAATACATGCTGTGACATATGTGTATATTTTACCTCTATGTCCTCCTGCAAGACTTTTGTTTAAGGTTTCTCTCTTGCCTACTTTTTCTTGAGCACAGACTCTTGTAGGGGAAGAAAGGGAAGAAAGCCTATTCAAGTCTGTCCTGCATGTCAGTACTGTCCTCTCTCCTCACTCACTAATTGAATTTGAAATGGCTGTTGAGAGAAGGCTGATGATATTAGAGTGTCTCACACTTCAGTGAGCTGCCTTGATCTGAAAGGGAGTGAAAAGGCAGAGGAACCTGCATTCAGAGATGATGGTCCTGATATGGAAGTATCATTTTGGCGTTCTGCAGGTCACACTGCAGAAAAGTCTAAAAAATTAGTTAATCAACTGGATAAGCTTTCTTCATTGTGAAGGAATCTCTAAGCATGAGTTTTTGAGAGGTGTGTTGTGAACCCTGGGGAAATGCTCAGGAAGTTAAATATTGACAGCTCTATTCATTGCTTGACTTTCACTGTGCAGTGCTTAGTGATGTGCAAAGTTAGGACCCACTGTGCTTGGTGCTGTGTAGAGCAAGGGAAATTTGAAATTGCCCTTGTAAAAATCTTTAAATTGTAATGCATAAGGAGCAAATGTGCCTGTTGTTTTTGAAGCAAGGAGCTTTGTGGTGAGGGAATAAAGGAGAAGCAAGGAGGTGTTGATGGTGGTCTCTAATTTCCTCCATTATTCCACACCTGGTCACTTAACTTTGTTTTGTTCCCCTAGACTTCAGTACCCAGGGGAACATCATCTTCTGTCAGCAACTGAATTTGCCACTGAGCAGATCCCAAGCTTAAAAGCCATTTGGGAAAGGGTCAGAAATAGTAAGTCAGATACAATATGTGCATTTAAAGGCTGTGGTATTATGTGACAAAACTTCCTGGCTGAGCTACATCAGAAGAAACAAAGGTAGAAGGCTAGAAACTGGCATTTCTCCCACATGAAGAGACTAACAAGTCACAGGTGGTCACAGCAGGAGCATGGAGAGAGCATGATCATGATGGGTTGTGGTGATAGCTGATGTGCACTTCCTCTTTTCACCTGCTTGTATTTCCCAGCAGTTCTTATAATACTTTACATAGCTTTCTGTTTTGTGCAGATAGAGTGCAAACTGAGAATTAGGAGAGTGCAAAGTCCATTTTGATTGCCTGACTGGGCTTTACCCTCCTACTGTCCTTTTACTTTCAGCTTGGTCTAATACCCCTGGAGGTTGCTGGTCTTGCTGCAGGAATCCTTTATCACTGCACAGACCTATTGAGGTGACTCAGGAGGGTAATCAGTGAAGATCATTGACTTGAGAGTGCTCCCATCAAATTGCAAATGCTGCAAACTACTGACTGCTTCTGCTCAGGAGAGAAAAAAGTGTTTTTTCATGTAAGAAATGACCTGGCAACTAAGTTCCGATTAGAGGGCACTTGTTACCCATTGGAGCTGGTCACCTGTGAAACAGGGCTGTTTCTGCGTTAGGCAGAAGTTTTCTTAGTTGCTCTGTTGGACATTCCTAGACTGGAGGGAGAAATCTCCTTCAACAACACATACAGATATCCAGAAACATGAAATAGAGAAACAAAGTATTGTCTTAAATGCAAATGGATCCTCAATAGAGCTTAATAGAGCAGAAGTCTCAAAGTACTTGTTCAGCCAAAGAAAGTGCAACAGTGTGCTCAGAATCCCCGCACAAATTCTGCTGGTTTGCTTACGCAGGATGAGAAGCAGCCTGTCCCTTATTATCTTCCTCACAACATTGAACCTATGATGTCTTAAATGTCTTCTGCGGTTTTGGGTGGGGAAAGGAGGTGCTTCTGGAGAGATCTTACATCCCCAGACTGGTGGGAAGCTGGAAGTGTGTTCAATTGCAGAGGAGCCTGAGGGGGAGAGGACCACAGATGCCAGTTTGGAGGGAAGGTTTCTCATCCAGATGTGGTGAATGGATGGCAGGAGGGAGAAGATTATATCTGCAACACCACCTTTCTGCATTGGCTCTCAGTTGCCCGTGCTGTGGACTGTCTGTACCACAGAGGAAAGGCCTGGCAAGGCTGCCCAACTGAGGTGCAGCACTTCAGCAATCCAGGAATGCACCTGGTTTGTCTAATTCAGCTTCCAACACATCGACAAGGCTAAAATACAAATCCTTCTGGACCCAATCCAGGTCTCTCTGTATCCTGTTTCTGGAACAGGAGTGTAGCCAGGACCTCTCTGCATTTAATTCTGACTTTATCTGGGTTTTATCATCACTAGCTGTGCAGGATCTGAGGTGATTTACCACAGAAGCTGTACCCCAGCTGTACCCACAGCACCTGCTCCCCAGTGCTTGGCTTGGAAAGCCTCTTGGCTGCTGTGGGCAAGAAATGAGCTTTTGGGTTGGCTTGCAGCAGACTCCATACAGCTGAGTGCTTGGGGTGTGTTGTAGAGAAGCTCTAACCACTCAGCTGCAACCAGCAGGACCAAGTGAAGTGACAAAGCCTGGCAAAACTGATCCTTTGTGGGGACCTTACTAGATTCGTTAGCTTACTGCAAAATACC
The DNA here is from genome assembly GCF_000696875.1 of Nestor notabilis. Taxonomy (NCBI): domain Eukaryota; kingdom Metazoa; phylum Chordata; class Aves; order Psittaciformes; family Psittacidae; genus Nestor; species Nestor notabilis. The sequence goes on along the minus strand of NW_009941358.1, from coordinate 28,218 downwards.
CAACAGGTTTCCCACTATCTAGGATGCTCCAGCCCACTCCATGACCATGAATGACAAAGTGATGTTCTGCATGTTTGAATTGCAACACCAGCTTGGTCAAGGTGCCAACCCAACACTACTTGAGCCCTGTAAAAGGAACTAGAACCCACAGTTTCCACTGCCTGGGCTTGTGGCTGACCTGCACTTCAGAAAGTGAGGCCAGTTTGAGCTGAAAAAGAAAAGCAATCAAACTTCAGCAACTTTTAAAATATCTTCACGTTAATCTCTCTGTACTCAATTTCTTCAGAAGCTAATGAGGTTAATATCCTGAAGGAGTGTTGTGATGCTTCATAGTGGTGGTGCTCTGAGATCAAGTGGAAAATGCCAGAAAAATGGACAGTCATGTATTTTTTCTGGAAGAGGGAAAGGGGAAGGGAAATTGCAGTGTAACTGTGTCTGGACAAGGGTGGGAAACAATCATTCGATGTGCAATGATTGAGTTGCCTGCAACATACAGTGTAAAAATGCTTATTAGCAACACAGTTCAAAAGTACCTCTCATCTGAATCGCTTCACAATATAAAGAACTTGATAAGTTGTTAAAGAAATAACGGATATTCTGAACAGGCTTCTCTAATTATGCCTAACTGTAAGTTCTAACTGAGCAAGGAGCTCCATCTGCTTCAACAATACGATTTGTGATACAGTAGCTTGGAATCCTCCAACCGCTCCAGAACTGTAAAATGCAGTAGCATATGTAAATACTTCCTAATTATGCACAGCAATGGGAATTCACAGATGGGTAACACCACCATCTACCAAAAACCTGCTACCTATAAATCCTCCTTGAAACAGTCTTGTATTACAATGGATTCTGGTAGTTTTTTGGGATGGATTGTTAAGATTTCATTATCTAAATTGAATTTCAGGCACTGGTGGACTCAAGCTAGCTTTTATAGGAGGATATATTGCAGATGATGGCATGAAGTACTGAACTGCACTGCAGAATATGGCTGCTTCCCTATTGCTTCAAAAGCAATGTTTGCTTTGTGGTGATGGAAATAGGAATTTACGCAAATGCAATAGTGCTGTGCTCAGACAAAGAAGCTGGTTCAATGGGCCCATTTCTTTCTCCTGTAATAGGATGAAATTCCAATGAATTTTGCTCTCAGTTGCATGTCAGATATTCACAAGATAATTAAGGGTGAGTTCAGAAGCTGGTTTAATATCAGAGAGTGTGGGCAGCCAATTCATCCTGCAGTGAAAAGGAAATAGCAGAACTGGAATTCAGAAGGTAAACCCTTCTCAGGGTTGCCTTCTCAGCAACCTCAGCTTCAGACACCATTATCATTTAGTCTGACTAAATCTATCATTTTAATAATGTCCCTGTAAAAGTATAGTTGAATGTAAAGCATTTAAATTGTTAAAAATCTAAAAATCTGAGGGGATTCAGAAAATCCTGGACCACAGAAGAGTTCATGAAAGGTCAGTGTTATTTTCCAGCAGCAACACAGCAGCGACTGTGGGTACAGAACAGTTTGTTACTTCTTGTTTTTTAAAGAGACCATCCTGTTGATTAAGTAAAGAGGAGGTAAACTCCATTCCTCTGCTCCGCCTCCCTCTGCCCCCACCCTTTATCTTTTGAAGAATAATAAGGGGCTGAGTTTAGGATTTCAGTGATCTAGGAATATAGAAGATATTCTTATATATCTTCTATATAGGTATAGAAGATACCTATACAGGTTTCTTTCCATTCCAAAAATAACCACCAATGGAGGAATTTTTACTCTTAAGTGCAATAAGCAAGCTTTGGCATGGTGGTATGACATAACAGCATTTGCAGTGGACTTGCCAGAGGATGTGTGGTCATCTGGGAGTATTTTAGGAATAGGTCTACATAATGAGGCTCTTGATCCACTGACTGAGGAGAAGGCATCTTCAAAACTGCCTTGCAATCCCCTTGGTGACAGTGGTAAGTACAATTAGTTCTCTTTCTTAAGCCCTGAGGATGTGACCAAGACAAATAAGAGAACCATAAGCACATAACTACACAGGTGCAAGTCCTGTCTCCTTTCTTGGTCATTTCTTACTGGCTGGTAAGAAAAGCTTGGAGAAAGTGTAGAAGTGAAGCAACCGTATCGAAGGTGATCCTGCCTCTGGGTCATTTGTGTTTAGTGGATTCTCTCTGAATTTGTCTTATCCCTATTTGAACTCGATTATAAACCACCATATCCTGTGGTAATGAGTTGTATAATCTAATTATTGCTTTGTGTGTGTTTCTTGGGGGTGAACAACTTCTTTTCAATTATTCTCAGCTTATCACCTGGTAACTTCTTTAATTGATTCTAAATTTTGTAAAGTAAGGAACAATGGGTAGTCATTCCTTGTTTTTCCTCCTCACACCAGCTGTGATGGTATAAACGGGTATTCTGCTTTCTTCCCAGTTGTTTGTTTCTTAAGCTGAGGAATTTGAGTCTAATTGAGTTTCACATGGAGCTACATACCGAGAGTAAATCAGATTCTAGGGCTGCTGAATGGAAACCATCAGGCCATTCACTTCATTTGGCCCCTCAAAATGGGGAAGGAAACTCAGTGATGTCAACTACTGCTACCTCATGCAGAACTCAGGTTATTTCAAATTGTGTTTACAGCTTTTTAATTAGGACAGCTTGTATTTTCAGGAATGAGTTAGTCTCTTCGTATGCCAGTGCAGTGCCCTGACTCTCACCAAGGACAAATCAGCCCAGGCCCAGCCTGGAACATGGACTGAACCACCTAGTCTACAGAACTTTCACTAGCAATAGGGACTATCACAGTATAAGTAAGAAGGTCTATGCAGTCCTAATATATCTTTTCCAGAGGTTACTAAGGTGCTCCCATAGCATTCAGGGGCTGCATTACAGTGTCTATGTTTTAGTATCTTGGAAGCTACTGTTAAACGTAAGTAAACCAAGGATAAATGTGACATCTCAATGCCAGACAGCAAACCAATAGTGTAAGAAGGAAAAGTCCTATATTTTAGCTAGTGTCTGCAGTTCAGGGGGATTGACTTCTGCTGCTCAAATTTATTATTTTCCTGAAATGAGGAGTGATCATTTTGGTATTTTGTTGTTGGATAAAAAATGGCCTTTGCTTTATAATATTGGCACAACAAGACCAGGCAGAAAACAGCCATATCTGAAGTAATTTCACTGCAATAGGGCAAGATAAATGAAGTAACACTTTCAGTGTTACTTTGTTCTGGTTTTTTTTTCTTTTCAGTTGACAGTCTCAGGTCTTTCTTTCTTCTTGGGTTTCATGGGTGCTATTAAACGCAGCAGAGCAAGCCCTCTATGGAGATCAGATTTTGTTAAAGTCGATTTGCCTGTGGCCATTTAACAGAAGACTTTTGCTTGGCTTTTACTTGTTAAATATACTCTTTTTTCTCCCTTTTATCTATTAGAGGTAACACTCTAAAGGAGCAGTTTCTTTTTGAAGTTCGATTATGAAATGCAAAACATTTGATTTACATTAATAAATTATCAAAGATTAACTCTATCTTGATATGTTCTGAGGAATTCAAGTGTGGTGGGAGGCACCTGAATTTAACCCGTGCTAGAAGGCTTGCTTTGCCCTGGCTCTTTTTATACACAGAGCCCCAAATTGCCAGCTGCTGCAGATGAATTTCAACAATTCATTTGAGTCACATTCTGGAGGGATCTGTATCTGTGCATTGACTAGATAAGGAGCCTAGGAAGACTAATCACATTGCTCTAAATACCCAAACAAGTCTGAGTGCCTCCTGTTCCTGGTTGACTCCAGGGATGGGTAGGTTTTTCCCTGAGTAGGCTGGTAGTGAACACTCAATTTATCAAGGTCAGAGAATATAGAGCCCTGGAGGATGAAGTGGCCTTCTCAGGCTCCTGTGAATTCCCTTCAGTTCAGGTTTGAACAATATCAGTATGAGAAAGTTTTGTGAAATGTAGATGGAGACCAGAAGCCAGGCACCATGGACAACTGAACCTGTTGCTCTGTGTGATTGAAAACATGTGGGCTTCAGTTGACAACTGCCTCAGAGAGGCCACTTTCATACTAAAAAATCATCTGGGTTATTTTGTACTAATGGCCTGTGTCCATGCTATTAAATGCTTTTGGTCTCCAAAATAGAGTAGCCACATCCAAATTGTGCATTGGGAAAGCTCCTGGATCTGTGTCTGCTCCTGAGCTGTGCCTGGGAATTGTTTGGAATACCATTAGCTGGTTCTTGCCAGAACCATCCTGAGGACATGCCTCACGATTTAACATTGCTATGATTGAGTCCTGCTTCCTAGGATAGTCACAAATACTGCTCAGCTTGCTTGTGTAGTCACACCCAGAAGCTCTGGTCCAAGCTTCACTTATTGTCATCCACCTGGGATTTCTTGCACTAGGGTCACCTTTCCATACTCAGCTGTTAATATGAGGGAAAAAAGGGTGAAAACTGAAAGGTGTTCAGTCCAAATGCCCCTCATTGTTCTGATGCTTCTACATCACATTTTGACTCAGGCAGATGCCTACACAGTGGTCAAATGTGTCTCTGACCATTTATTTGACTAAATGATGAATGTCAGCATCCTTCAGGCATTAGTCATGGAATTTGATAAAACAGTACAAAAATGGTTAGGGATTTGGCAAACCAAAAGGTCACTTGCAAGTCTTGGGTATACAGTTTTACTTTTCCTCTGGTATGTAGCTGTAGGTGTTATGGTACAGCAATAGAGTGATAAAAGTATGGGGTTCATTCCTCCTTATTTCCTTTCCTGTGTATTCCTCTTTCCATAAGCCATCAATATGGTGCTCCAAAGAGATGTTGATCTTTTGCAATGTCAGTGGCAGAACTTTGCTGCTTTCTCTCTCACTTTTGGGAATAACACCTCCTTAACATGAAAAGTAACCCCTCACATTTTATTATTGCAGTGGTAGGAAGTGTGTGATCAAACATTTACATGACCCTATCTCTTGGTTACATAGAAGGAAATGAATGTAAGTTTTACCTACATACTTTTATCTTACGAGTGTAACTGCTTAGAAGCCAAATAAGCCAGAAGGCAAACTGCAACATAGTAAGGTGAGAGAAAATAAGAAAAAACAGCTTCAGTGTTTTCAGAGTAATGTGTTAAATCTGAATACATTTAAAACTTAGTGATACACATAATTAGTGCTGGTTTCCGTGGTTACGGAGTCAAAGATACAGGAGTTGCAGCTCCCTTTCTTGCCACTGGAAACTGTACTTAAATCAGAAATGGAGTCGATCCAGGTGGCAAATATTCATATGCTTAAATTGGCATCACCCATCCTCTGTCCAATCTATTAGTCAGTCATGTAAAATAAAACCGGTCAAGATTTGTGGTTTCTAGTTAATGCATTTGGTAAGTAAGAACGTAACCACCACTGAAGAGGACAGAGGAACCATTTTGTGTTCCTCTAAACTAACTAAAGGCAGATCCTTTAGTCCTCAGATTTAGCTTCAGTATATTTGGCTATATCTTTTTCTCAGGCTATATCGTCAAATGACAAGCTGCAGAAAGATTGCTAGAGATAGGACCATTTGAGCTTATGGCTCATTTAGGGTAGGGCCGTGTCTCATTGTGGGATCTCTGTTCCAGCTGTTACTTTTCTGTTGCTAATCTGTTGGGACCTGCTTCGTTTCATAAGTAAATATTGTCTTACTGTGTGTGACCATCCTAGCAAATATAACAGGACCATAACATGAGTATGGGTACTGGTTCACAGCTACCCCTGCTGTTTGATTGTTTGTGTGCTCCCTGTATGTCTTGGGTGGCATCAACCAGCACTACCCCAGCCAGATCTCAGGCATACTTCAGAGAACAGCAGGTTTGGGAGAATATAAGGGGTATGTTTGCACAGACTCTGACTTTAAGTGGGAAAGGAATTATTCCTGAACAGGCATCCAGCACAGGTGCTAGTTAAATGCTTACTGCTGGCTGGATAGTTCACTTGTGAATTTCTCCCAACATACACAAATCCATTCTGGCATTAAAGGAGGGATTTGAGACCAGATGGATGTTTTGCAGACTGTGTGAGTACTCTGTTGTTTCCTGATGACTTCCCTGACTCCTTTGCTCTGCCCCTGTTCAACATATTTTTCCTTGTTTTCCACTTTCCAGTGCCCTATCCCAGCTTCTTTGTCTCTGTGCTTAATGTTTCCAAAATGTTCAAACTCCGCTGGCACAAATATCCAAGTCTCTTCCTTTTCACAGCTTGCAAATTTTTGTTAATCCATACTCTGATTTTTCTTTTTACCCTTCTCTTTCTGTATTAGGAGCAATGAAGCTACTCGCTTGCTTTTATTGTCCGAGTCACTATTAACACACAGTCCCTTCTCGCTATTTTACTCTGCTGTGTGTCTTTACTTACGCTGGCAGATGGCTCCTTAGGGACCTGGGTCGTGCTTCCCCCATGTTTGTAATGCACCCAGCACAGTTTTTGTGTTGGAGCCTGGAGTTTTGAACACAATGATGGCACCTGTGAAACAAGCTTATTCATTTTGATCTTCCAGCCATGTTCCTTAACTGTATGAAAGCCTGCGTGTGTGTATTATTTATTTCAAGGAAGAGATTGTAGGTCTAAGCAAAAATGGAATTTCCTATGCTGTGGAAAGGGTGCAGTGTTAAAACTTGTTACAAACTGCTGTAAAACTAAGCAAACTCTAAAATTTCAATTGGAGTAGAAATTTTGTATGTATTTCATGCTGGATTACTTGAGAGATCCTGTTTCAACAAAGTAAATACCTTTTAGTTCTTAGCAGAATGTTAGTGGATTTATTTTATAATACAAAGATCTCAAGAAGAAAATTGAGTTAAATGTAAGTATTTCAGTTTCGTCTCATTTAATTATTTTGTTAAAATGATATTTCTTGTTGAAATCAGCATTTCCCTATAGAAAGCTCATGATAATAGAAAGTAGTATATTCCAGTACAAGAGTATTGCTGAGGAAACCTTTACTCTGCTGCATTTGGCTGTAACTCGAACTCCTCTCCAGCTCATCTCATTCACCCTTACTGTTCCATTTGTGGGATGCGACAGTAGAACATTATTGCCACCAAAAGCAAGGATGACAGCAATGAAGTCTCTCACAAAGGTATAGTTTGTTCTATTATTACCTAGCAGCCAAGAATAGAATTGCCACCTTCATCCATGTGTTTTATATTTTAATTTGGCTTGAGGATGATTTGCACTAAACCACAAAACTTCATACCTGGCTGATCAGGAACCTTCCTAGGCTGCATTTATGCAGTGAGCTAGAGGACCTTTGATGAGCTTGAGGACCTGTGAGGTCCCTGGTTGCTCTGCAGATCCGGTAGATGGATCTGCTGTTGGCGAAAATATTCCTATTGTCAAGAACCAAAGAATCCAAGGATTCAGAGAGACCTTGTTAGGTGGGAAATACTTCAAATAAACTAGAACTTTTCAATACAACTTAAAAAACCAGAAAGGTTTCAGTCACTTCACAGGCTGCTCCAGTGTGGGACAGGCGCTTGTCACTGAGGATTTAACTCTTCTTATAATGGAAAGCAGATCCTTAGAGTACTCACATAAAAACAAATGATAAGCAGTGGCAACTGGGCACCAAGAAAAGGCAAGTACCCGAACTAATACAGGAATGTGGGCTGTTTATTTATAACATCTGTTCACATCTTGTTCTTTAACATTAGCATGAAAAAGAGAACCTGCAATCTTCAAGCAATATGACGAAATACACAAACACCAGAATCTTTCTAATGGACAAAGGTTAAAGAAAAATAACTTTGAACTTGCATAATTTCAGGGTGTTTTGCATAATTATTACATAATTTAATGCACAAATAACACTCATAATCATATACTGGGCTGGTGTTGCAATTAAAAATAATCCCTGATTTTCAGAATATTTAATTTTGTGATGAATAAGATGTTAGTCCAGTCCCTTGGTTTTGTCCTGTTTTCTTTTCATGCAGTTATTTAAATAAGCACCACATTGTACCGTAAGAACACATAGCAATAGATTTGTTGAGATACATAGAATAAAACTGAACTCTTACCAGGCTTGGTGTATCTATCTTCCTTCACAAAACACTTCTGAATAAACAGGCAGAAAATACTTTAAAATCAAATGTATACTTGTAAGCAGGTTAATCCTTAATAACTTAAAATGTTATTTTAGCTTATAAAGAACCTTTTGTAACCTTTTTAATAATAATACTCTCTTTTCGAGGAGCACCAGCACATTCAATGGAGGCTGCTGGAGGAATGCTTTGGGGTCATGTTGTTGCTGGGATTAATAGATGATTGAATTTCAGGAGCAGTCTGACTGGTAGTGTAAATAAATATTCTTTGGAGGAGTCACTTTTCAGTTCTTCCAGAAAGAATGAACAACTTAGTGTAGTTCTTCCACAGAGAATGAACAACTTAGCGTAAAGTACAACAGAAGAACAGCAAGTAAAATATCCATATTTACTGGTTTTATTTTTAGAGCAGTCAGAAGTTGTGGACTAGTGAAGTTTCGCTTTATAATCCAGTTCTTTCAGAGATATACTCTTACTAAAAGTAGTTTTGTGCTGTTTTCTTGAATTGCTGGTCAGAAATATGTTAGTGCTTGAAGCCTTGCAGAAATTATTAGAAGCACTGATTTGGTGCCTGTCACCATAATAACTGAATTTCAACTCAAAAGGGAAGATACAAGGGATCAGTAAGAGGTGAGCCTGAATATATTGCCTGTTGATTGCTCATGACACCGGAAAAGGGGGGTAAATCCAGTAAGGGAGCACTAGGCAGAAAATCTATTTTTACAAGCAGTGGGTTTGTGCCTCACCGTATTTCTCCAAGCCTGGGCTTTGCTGTTGAGAAAGCTCTGCCATCAACATATATTTAGATAATGGTGTTTTAGACTGTTGCTTTTAACTTCAGAAAATTATACCAATATCGGAAGGCAAGACCAGACAGGGCTATTTATCATATTTGGATTACGTTGCCTTGTGAAAAATACTTGTAAATATGGTGAGAATAACACTTAGGGAGATGTTTTCAAATGACCTAAATGAGAAATCTGAGAAATAATAGAGGATGCCTTCGAGGTCCATTGTGTAAGCTTAAATACTTTCTTGAAACATGATCTCTTTATTTTGACTAGAATGAATTGTGCATTGTTCATTTCCCTTCCCCCCAGCTATTATATTCAAACCTTTTGAAATGTATTCAGTCCCTTTTACCGAAATGTGCATGTTTAGGTTATGTAGCAAAATATTTAGTAAAAATATTAGATGCAAAGCCAGTGCAGGAGACGTTTTGTAACCAAATATTATTTTTTAAATCAAAATGATTAGCTACATTTTTAGTTCCTCTACCATAAAATAAGCTTTCTGTGTCTGCAAATTAACATACTTTTTCTTAAATTTGCAAATTTTAGCCCAAAGCAGGGCTTTTTTCACTGATGAGTTCTAAAAATTAGGTTTGTAATGGAAACCCTGTCACTTGCTTAACTGCAGAGGTTCAGAAACCACTATAATTAGCTCAGCGACAGCAGCAGATGAGATGAATCTGGCATTTCAGCATCTATCTAGGGATTTTGCATCAATTCTTTTGTAGCAATGAACTAAAAGGCATTTTTTGCCACTGGTTGCTAGTTTTCTGTTCGAACATTAAAAAAACCCCAAACCCCAAACTTTTTGTGATTCTTTAACCATGGAAGCCTAAGCTACATCAGTAGTTCAGATTCTTCCAGGTTTTCAGACTTAACCCATTAAGTGCAATGGTGATAAAGGGGTAGGGTAATGACCTGTGGCTCCACACTCTCTCAAACACCACAAAAGTCTTCCTTCTTCTCTCTCGGAACAGTTGCTTTGAGGATGGCTTATCCCTTACTTTTCCAACTCCTACTTCCCTTGGCCTAATCTTCTTTTACTCAGAGAAGTGGAAAAATGTAAAGGTCTTTTAAGTTGATCCTGTATGGAGGTTTCTTAAAAAATAAATAAAGTGAAATATAGATTTTTTTTTTTTTTTTCTTCCCCAGTGGAAATCCCTCAGAACCAGCAGAAATGAAAAATAAAAATGAAATGTTGAAACATTCAATGATGGAGCTGAGGACTTATTTCGCAGCTAGTTCCAGATACAAGTGTGGCTTTGCCTTTCTGCAGTAATCCTTATAGCATTAACAGAAGTAGATCCTCCAGCCTGAATAGCAATGTTGAAACAAGTGTGTATCTGGGGTGATGCAGGCACCAAGAGGCAGGAACTGTGAGGGCCTTGGTCTCAGTTATTAAAAATCAGCAATAGATAAAGGTCAAAGATGATTTTTATTTCTGCTCTGAGTGTTCTACCTATGCAAAGTCATTGTTTTTATTGAAATTGACTGTGTTCAAGATGACTTTGAGAGAAAGTTGTTCTTACTTTCACTGGACTTTCTAGCATCCATGTGAGCAAGAAGGAAGTGCTGTTCATACCAGAGAATGTCTGCTACCAGGATGAGTATCCTGCATTTTACTGTTAGCTACCCTTTTGGTGGTGGCTTTTGATTCCCTATTGAATGCAACCAAGGAACTTGGCACTTGGCACATTTTACAGACAAACTCTGTGGGAAGTGATCATGGAAAATCTAAAAAATGAAAAAATAAGAAAAGGGGGCCTAAAGTGCTCTTGTGAGCATTGACATTTCCAATACACATCTCTAAGAATAACAAACCGGGTGGCTTTTCAGAGGACTATGTGGTCTCTTTTAAGATGCGTCAGGGTTGGGCTGAAAAGAGAACTGAACCTTCCTTGGATTATCTTCCAAAAGTTCTGGCAGGGTTGCCACTAAAAATATGTTTTCAGACCATCCCCCAAAGCATATGCTCGGTTCCCATAGGCCAAATGCTCCTTTCAATTTTGCACCAGCTTGGAGAAAATGGGACTAATGCCAGCCTCTAGCATAAAGAGAACTTGAACTGAATTCATATGATATGGGATTTATGCAAGCAACGTGGAAAGAGAAAAAGGCTCCCCCAGCATGAAATTCGGCCTTTGGTGAAATAATCTCTAGATAAATCAGAAACTTCAGACTGAATATGGAGGGTGGAATTGTATATTTCTTATTTGTAATTTGAAGATTTGCAGCAACACAAAGATGCTTTAAAAAAACCCCAAACTGACTCAAATCCTATGTAGTAATTAGTCCAGTACCTGCTGTGGGACCACAATGAGATTGCCAGTGTAGGTTGGCAATTAAGGTTCTTCTAACAGTGGGAACTCAACTTCACATGAAATGCTAAGGGCCACGGGGAAAAAAATTAACCAGGTGCTGTTCTTAAACTCAGCTAGTTCCTTGCTGCTTGAGGTTAGAAACAGAGAGAGCAGAGTGGGGTCCGAAAGTTCTCTACAGAGGTGGGAAAAGTGATATTGAAGAAAGCCATCACTTCTAACAGTGGCAGTAGTGCCTTAATGGGCATATGGATGAACATGGAGCTCCTGCACAAACTGAAACAGAAATTCTATAGAGGGTGGAAGAAAGGACAGATACCCTGGCAAGAATACAGAGAAATTGTTGGAGCAGCCAGGGATCAGGTTAGGAAAGCTAAAGTCCTGACAGAATAAAATCTGGCCAGGGATGCCAAGAGCAATAAGAAAAGCTTCTGTAGGTACACTGGTGATAAAAGGAAGACCAGGAAAAATGTGGTTCCTTCTGGAAGGAAATAGGAAACCAGGTTACCTGGAGTATGGAGAAGGCCAAAGTACTCAATGACTTTTTTGCCTGAGTCTCCAAGTGTTTCAGCCACAATGACCAAGTCACATAAGGCAAAGGCAGGGACTGTGGGAAATGAAGAATCACTTGCTGTAGGAGATAAGGTTTGAGACCATCTAAGGAACCTGAAGGTACGTGAGTCCATGGGACCTGATGAGATGCATGCAGGAAGTAGTGGGTGAAGTGCCTAAGCCACTGTCCATTGTATTTGAGGTCATGGCAATCCGGTGAGGTTCTCACTGTCTGGAAAAGGGGAAACAATGCCCTTTTTTAAAAAGGAAGACCTGGGAACTACAGTTTCACGCTGGTGCCTGGCAAGGCCATGGAGCAGATCCTCCTGGAAACTGTGTTAATGGGCATGGAAAATAAGGAAGTGGCTGGTGGCAGCCAACACGGCTTCACTAAGGGCAGATCATGCCTGAACAATTTGGTGGCCTTCTACAATGGGACTAAGGCTTAGGTGGATAAAGGAAGAGTGACTGATGTCATCTACATGGACTTGTACAAAGCATTTAACACTGTCTTGCATGACATCTTTGTCTCTAAACTGGTGAGTTACGAATTTGATGGATGGACCACTTGGTGGATAAGGAGTTGTCTGGATGGCTGCTCTCAAGAAGTTGTAGTCAATGGCTCGATGTCCAAGTGGAGACCAATAATGAGTGGCATTCCTCAGGGTCTGGGACCAGTGTTGTTTAACATCTTTGTTGGTAACGTGGACAGTGGAATCGAGTCCACCCTCAGCAAGTTTGCCAATGACACCAAGCTGTGTGGTGCAGTCGACACACTGGAGGGAAGGGATGCCATCCAGAGGGATCTTGACAGTCCTGTTCTACCATTGTATGATTCTATGATAATTGGAAGATGTAGCCCCTAATTTGTTTTAGGAAGAAATTGAAGCTGTTTTGGTTTTAAGTGGCAAGGTGAGATGTGTTGCCTCCTTAAGTCACTCTCTTTTTCTGCATAGATACAGAAGGCAGAAGAAATGCCTCCTACTTTGCTATAGATTAATAAAGAGGGGGAAATAAAATAAAGAATTAGAACAGCAAGTCATTGTCTCTGAAACCACGACAACTGCTTTTTTGCTTTTTAGCCTGAAGGTGGACTGTGGGCTGCAGCATTTGTTACTGTCTCCTGATGACAGAATGAACCAGGACAAAATAAAGGTGGGGGTTTTTTTTTGTTTGTTTTTTTTTTTTCTTCCCCTAAAGTGGATTGAACTTTACCAGATTTGTCACTGTCACAGATCAAGGAATGCCTGGGGAGCTGCAGTTTGTCAACAGAGTGCCCAGTGAGTTACTTATTGTCAGGACTATAGTACAGCCCAAAAAAATACACCTCACTGAAGATTGTTTCCTCTCTCCAACATATTCTATTTGCACATGGAAAACAGAGAACGATAGTTCAGGATGTGACCCACAAGATTATAGGTTTGCATCTGCCCCAGAGGAAGAACGTTGGTCCAGTCATCCACCAGGAGACTTGTCAGGATTATTATGTTGTTTAGCTTTTTTCCTCCTCCAAACTCCTGGTGTCATACTAGATAACTGAGCTACCCCCAGTGCTGTGCAGTTGGATGGGGCTGGAAGGCCTTCATCAGCAAAGGTCTTCCTCAAAACTTCAGTTGTTGCCTAACTTGATAGGCTCCATCCTTACTATTTATTGATCAGTTCTATCTATCTATCTATCTATCTATCTATCTACCTACCTACCTACCTACCTACCTACCTATCTATCTATCTAGTATCTACCTATCCATTCAACCATCCAACCATCCATCTAAAAGTTACATGGATCTTGTCCAGGAATGTCTTAGTCTTGCCAGAGCTGAAGACTTTATTGCTTATCTCCCATCTTACTGCCATGGGAAGCCATAAACTGTTTTCTTATATCTCAGTGTTAGCTCAGACTTCCCCCAGAAAGTACATTCTCAGAAATTGCCCTTCACAGGACAGTAGAGGGTCATATATTGGGGTTAACACCACTCCTGCTTTTGTTTGCCAGCAGAAAAGTCAGAAGACTCTTCTATCTGGTAGTGTAACTCTCTGAGGGAATTCAAATCCACATTTCTCATGAGTCAGGACAGTACTTAAAGAACACAGTTACAGGGAACAGATTGAGATGCTGAGATGTTGACTCTGGCCAAGGCTAAGGAACAAGAACGAAGGCAACATGAATTTTAATGGTTGGAGGTGGTTTACATGAACAGGGATTTCTTGATTCCAGTTGCTGCTACAGAGGCTGTTCTCATATTTTGTTCAGTGGTCGTTTAAGGCACTGTCCTTAGAACAAGGATCTGAAGCCAGGCTGCCTCTGCAAGTAACAGCTCTGGCTGCACTGAACACATGTTGTCTCTTACTTTTTCTGAGTGGCCTAATGGATCATTTACGTATCTGCCATGAAAAGAAGAGCTTCTTCAGAAGAAGCAGAGGAAAAGGAAATAAACCCTGGTCTCCAGCAAGTGATCTGACATGATGGTTTGTAGCAAAATAGTGGTGACCTGCACCATCATTGATGGGAGGGTCTTAGGAAAAGTAACTGGTTCTGTGAGCAAGTACTAGGAACCTACTGCCAGCTTTGGTGGGGCCTGAACGATGGGAATGCTTGAGAATGAGACCTGATAAACCTTGTACCTATTGATGTCTCCTAGGTGCACTGAGCTGGGTCTCTACTCAGCGTGTAAAGATTGTGCTTCCTTGTGGTAGTGCCTAACTCCCTCCAAGCCTATACTAGAAGTTTGAGCACCTCAGAGGGGTGCTTGGGGCAGTTCTTGAAGTGCAGGCATTTTCCAGCAAGGCAGTAAGGCCATTTTAAAGAAAAAATTCTGACAGTTCCTCAGGTCTGTTGGGAGCAAGACCTTAGTCTCTTTTTTGCCTCCTGCATCCTAACTTGCTACTTAGAGCTCATACCCTCCATTAAGGGGAAATCGACAACTCTCGTAGGCATGAGTTCTACTTAGCCATTATAGGTCCCAGTGCAATGGGTGATTAGAGCCTGGAGACCTTAGAGGCCTATCTATCTGAGGTCTATATCTATCTATCTATCTCTCAAGCCTTGTTGAATTGTGGTTTAAATGTCTCTACAGAGAACTTGAAGATCTCTGTTTGAAGTTCCATCTAAAGCAGTTTTGCTGTTCACATTTTCTTTAGAGGGAAATGGGAACATTGTCAGCCAACTAATTAGACCTGCAGCTGTTGCCCTTTCTTTCAGAGGCTGGGGTGTAGGCAAGGACACATCGGGGTATGTAGCTGATATGACTTCTACCCCAGAAGAGGAAGAGCAGAGATACAGCATTTTAAAAGATTTTTCTCCATGGAGGATGGAAGCAGAAGCAACTGTGCAGCAATGCTGCTGATCCCACAGCTGTGGCAGAAAGAAAAGGGAGGGAGGGAGAGTGGAAGCAGTTTTGCACACAGTTTTAACAACTTCTGGGTAAACTTCTGCTTGGGGAGAGAGAAGTAGAGCTTGAATGTTCTGACACACAGAGCCATGTCCCCATCTGTTGTGTTAAGGGGTAGCCATTGATTCACTTTAGGCTGTTTCTTGCCTCTGTTGAATTGGTACCTGAACTGCTGGAGAAAAGATCAACCCATCTAGTCCAGTGATTATAAAACATTCTTTAACTGCTATAAAAATTACGTTTCTAAGTGATTTTCGTTAGCATTTAGCAATCAAATGAGGTCTAGGTATAATCCAGTAAGTCATCTGAAAAAGCATATTCTGAATTCATAAAGTGGTTTTCATTTGGAATGCACCTGTAGGGTCAGATCTTTGGTCCATTGATTCTAACAGATCACTGCTGGTTGGGAAATAAAAGAAAACGGCTTGGGAGGTGCAGGAGCTATAGTATCTCAGGAGAAGTTTCTTCAGGTTAGAATCATAAATGGTGTTAGAAGCTTAAAAGCCACTTTGAGTACCTGAATTGAGTGCTCTGGTAGTGTTGAAAGTCTCAAAGCTCCTGCAGCTACAAATTGGTCTTTAACACCCCAAGACAACCACAGTCCCATTAGGCGTATCCAGAACCACTCAGCTAGGCCCCTTTGGGCTTTATGATCAGCTGCCCTCTTTGTTTCTTTCCGCTGTGGTCTTCTGTAGCCTGATTTAGTAGTTATTGGATTAATCTTGACATCTAAAGCTACTGGGAATAAACAACCCAAGATCTTTGCAGAGAGGACAGATAAATGTTTGGCTGTTCAGGCCTGACGAGTTTTAAGAAATTCAGGTTTGAATATGTGCTCAGAAACTCAACCTGGGTCTTGCTGCTGTTGGTGGAGGAATGCTACTGAGGATCCTATAATGAATCTCACTTGCTGAAGCTGTTTTACTTCCTGTAGAGAACTCATTATCCTTAGAGCATGGTCCTGAATCATCCTTTCCTAGCCATTTACTTTTCTTTCCTCTCTGGCCCAGAGAATAATTTTCTGGTGAACTGTTATAGCTTCAGAAGAGCTTTAGAAATCCTTGCCTGGGAATTCTTAATACACTAATGATAAGAGACTTCTTTATGTTCCAGCCTGGCTGTAGACTGATGCTAAATTATGGCGTGATTTCACTCCTTCCTGTGTTCATCAGTGCTTCTGTGCTGCTACTCCTGATTTATGAATGTATAAATAACAAGTGATCCAGACCTGATGCAGGTCTCTTTGACCTCTCCTGCAGAAAATCTCAGCAATGGATTTTTTAAACATGCATAGAAAGGTAGAAATCCCAGAGCTGGGATTTAGGTGACAAGTTATCTGAACTCTTGGATCTGCAGTTGGATAGAGCAACCTCTGTGTACATGGCAAAGTTGTTTTTTGCTGGAGGGAGAAATTGAGACTGGAGGTGGAAAACCCTCCCCAGACACTTGACATCAGGTTTTGCTCATGCAAGCCAGTGGTGCTATTAAAAAAGAAAAAAAAAAAACAAACCAAAGAATTATTCTTACATTAATATTTGCAGAAGTGAGCCCTTGGGATATGAGCCCTCTGAGGCAAGAATTCCTTCCTGCTTTGGCTCTTAGTTGTTATTGTCTGATGCCAGTGTAATAAGAGTAACTATTGAGATGGAATCCTTTGAGCTCTTCACCAGACACTTGCGGTTTGTGGTCTTTTGGAAAAGTTGGGAGATAGTCTCATCACTGTAAGTTCATTAGCTTGTTGTTTGTCACAACCGAAAGGTTATAACTTATCAGCAAGGCACAACTCTTCCTTAAATGTCTTGAAGGAGCATTGGAGATGGCAGTTGCCCCTGTGCGTATATAAACTTTAGCCACGTTTCAGTATTGTTGGTATCCATACTCTGCTTGCTTGTAGCTCATGCTTTCCCTCATTCTGCTCAGACTCTTTGCTGTTGCTAGATTCTTTGTGCATGCTCAGATACTGGCAAACTCACTGGGCTTTTTGCAGTTTTTCATTAAATTTTCTTTTATTCATGCAATGCCAAGATTTTGTGTTTCTGTTAAGTCTTGCAGTTGGTACAAAATAAATTAAATTGTC
Source organism: Nestor notabilis (assembly GCF_000696875.1). Lineage (NCBI taxonomy): Eukaryota > Metazoa > Chordata > Aves > Psittaciformes > Psittacidae > Nestor > Nestor notabilis. The sequence goes on along the minus strand of NW_009941358.1, from coordinate 11,029 downwards.
TAAGGAGGACATTTCCACTGGTTTCTTATCAAAGTATTCCAAACAATTTGCACAACATGACTATAGTTTCATATATTAAATTCTTAATATAAAATAGCTTTCCTAGACAGCAATAAAGCTTTCACTTTATTGCTTCTTTTTGATTTACTTTTTTCAGCAGGAAAGGCATCTATTTCTATTCTAACTCAGCATACCACCAAGTGTTCTAGGGGTATATTTGTGGGGTTCTGCATAAATATGAATCTCTGTCTAACAGTGCAAAGCTCTGGCTTTTAAAGAGCTGGCTGAGCCCTGCTCCTGACATTGCGAGCAGTCACACCTTGTGCAGATATTACAAAATTAGGCTTCAATTTTTGATTTTTAAATCAGATCTTCAACTTGGAAAGCTACCACTGAAATGCAGGGATAACGGTGAGGAAGTTTAGGTTAGATATAACGGAGAAGTTCTTTACAGTGAGGGTGGTGAGGCACTGGAACAGGTTGCCCCAGGAAGCTGTGAATGCCCCATCCCTGGCAGTGTTCAAGGCCAGGTTGGACACAGTGACATGGTGACATGGTTTAGTGCGAGGTGTCCCTGTTCATGGCAGGGGGGGTTGGAACTAGATGATCTTAAGGTCCTTTCCAACCCAAACCATTCTATGATGCTATGATTTCGACTTTTTGAAACCGGATTGATTTTATTCAGATAGTTTAGGTTTCAAGGAATGAAAACCAGCACTGAAAATTAAGATTTCCTCAGTTTGCCTACCTGAGGGACACATCTAAGACCCCTGCTTTTCTGCATCCTGCATCCCTTTTCAGGAATAAGGGCTGCCTATTTGAATAGTGCATTTGGATTCAACTATGAAAATCAGGAAATGAGCACAAAAGGATTTTTTCTTAATCAGACATAAAAACATGGCCTGTGATATTTCTGGGAGGTGCCTGCAAGTGTTCAGAGAACACCCTTAGGAAAAGGTAATTATTACATTTTTTAGAATGGTTCCATAAGATACATGGATGATCCTCCAGGCAATTTTCCCTGTGATCTGGGACATGGTTTGAAATACAGGGTACTGCAAGTTACAGATGGATGGAGTAACTCAAAATCTCATATTCTTCACTTAATTTAGAGAAGAAAGGTGTCTCTGTGGTGTGACCCTGGACAGTTGGATTTCAGTTCTCCTTTTCAGTGCAGAGTTAATACGTTTCCTTAGGAAATTTCTGAGCAACAGTGGGGATCACACAGCATTAGCATTCACCAGGATGCTCTGTTTGAGCCTTATATGCTGTGTGCACAGACTTTAAACTTCTGTCAGCACATACATCCAGAACACAGGATCTGAATTTCCACCTGTCACCTTTTTGCTCATGTGTTGTTTCATCTCCTCTGCTTATTCCTTCTATTTTTGTTTTTAAGCATGAATCTGCCAGACAGGACCATTGCTCTCAGCCTGGACAAACAACTCTTTATCAGTCTGATACTGCAATAATTTTGCGAAGCCTCAGATTGGCCTGTAAAACTGAGTGCTGTGCTCAAACTTCTTGGAAAAAAGTGAGCTAAAAGCCATTATCATTATCTGATAGCCACAGCATCAATCTTCGCTTTTTCCCCCCTGCTTTTATGTATTTTGCCTTGTTTTAGCTTCAAGGAAACTGGATCAGATTTTAGCAACAAGAGCAACAACAACAAATTCAGGCCTTTTCTCTCCAAAAAGAACAGTAGTTCCCATCTTTAGTATAATTTAAAAGCTTCTAAGAGTGGAGTTATTTTAAAAAGCTTCTCTTCAGCCAAAAAAAAAAAGAGTTATCTGTGAATACTTTACATTCCAAGTGTTTTTAACAAACTCTTTAAGAAATGTTGGTAAGATTTCTAGTATTGGTTGTTGCTTTAAAGTCTGTGCACTCAAAAGATTGGACCATGTTTAATCTCTTAGTTCTATAAAGTAACAGGGTCACATCAATATTTTTCAGTCCCTGAGAATTTATTTTCCATTAAAATTAGTTTTATTGGGATACCACATAAGCATCTCATTGGAGGCTGGACCCTAGTTCATAGTTGCGCTGTATCAATGGGGCTATTCATGTCAGTGAAACAAGGAATGTTTGGCCCCTGGTAATGAAATGAACATCAGTTACATGAATAAGACTTGGCTCAGCAGAATTATCTTACTACTTTACTTCTTTTTTTATTGCTAATTCCTCATCATATTTATTAGGTTGAAGCAATTAAAAAATAAACTGTAATATACTGCCCTTAAAGGAGAAATGGATAATGTTTTAATTATCTTGTGTCATAAAGCAAAGTCCTCAACTACTGAACATGTTTGGTTCATTTCTAACAACTGTGAATCTTATCCAATAACCATTTATTCTGATCACTTGTCAAGTTTATCAGCATACCCTATGACCTGATGGGCCTTGTGGCTAATCTAACAGTAATATTATTATAAATTAATACTTTTCCATGCTAGACCATCCTTTCTGATTATCTAGCATGACCCTTTGCATTTCACAGGCCATGCTTTTTCAACCACTCATATGTGTTTCAAGCCCATCTTTTGTGGAAACCACTAAGCCTCCACTTGCTCAGTCTTCTGCTGAGGAGCACAGGATGAGTTACCTAAACCTCATGGCTGTGACATAAAGCTCATTGCAGTCACTTTCAGTTCACCCTTGGCTATCATTTAATCATGAGTCAGAGCTCTATGTTAATGTTAGACATCCTTCATTGAACCCACTGGTCAGTAGCACTTTTTCAAATCCTCTTCTTCAGGATTTCAATCTACTATGAACTGGAGCAAAGCGACAGGTGATGCGTCACAGAGGTGAAGGATTTCGTTTATGCGACCAAAAGAAAAAGAAAAGCAGCAGAATTTAATCTCAATATTGTTCTGCTGGTGGGTCCCTTTTTTAGCCTGCCCCAATTGTGCAGAACACATAAAATCTGATTCAGAACAAGTGTTACATGGAATCTGAGGAGAGGATGGAGTTTAGGTGTCATCCTTGAACATTTGTTTGTACTGCTTCCGAAGGAATATTGCAGGCAAGGGAAGTATTTACTTAGAAATTTCAGGGCTCTGAAGAGCATCTGCTCAAACTGATGCTGTGTCAGTGTGAAGGTGAGCAGGCATCTTGCAATAGTGCAGGAGCAAGTGGAACCCAGAGCTGGTTCTAGCTGGGTTTACTCACTTAGCTTAGTGTCATAGTGTGAGGTGCTGGCATGGCCCACCCTTGGCAGAATGGCCTGGAAAACAGGATGCACTGAGATGACCCAGTCAACCCAGTCTGCATATGAAGCCCGGTCTAGAGCAAACAGCAGCTTCAACAGTTGTGGTGTTGGTAGAACTTGCTGCTGCTGATAGACATTCTGGGGACATTAGGAACATTTCTGGGGACGTTAGGAAGAGGAACTGCCCTAGGAAACAGTAAGGAAAAGCCATTTTCTCTTCGCCTCAGCAATTTATTTTACAACTTCTCATCTGCCACTGGGGATTCTGGTTAGACGGCATCTCATACCCAGTTTTAAAGGAATCCCCAGATGTCCCATGGGAAGGGCTTCAAGCGGCCACAATCAGCATGAGGACAGACTTGTTTAACCTCTGCTGTTTTTATCACTCACTCACTGGTCTGCAGCAGCACTCCGTTAGTAATCACAGCCAGCTCCAAATGAACAAAGATGTCTGGTGAGGTCATCTCATCAGAGGCCCAGCACCCTGTAAGTTTTATTTACTGAAAGAGAGTAGTTATGCCCATGAAGGTGGATCCAACCAGGCTCTAAGACTATGAAAGTTATAAAAGTTAAGCAAAGACAGTGCCTAGCTGAACAGTCACAGACTGGCTGAGGAACTGCCAGAGGAATCACTTTGTACACGTGATATTGCTTTATGTGTTTTCACAGTTCAGGCAAACATCAGCAGAAGGAGGAGGCACAGACTGTGATCTGGTGCTTATGATGACCTCTCATGAAAGCTCCGAACTCTTTTCTTGGCCTGTCCTCATTCAAACTGCAATTCCAGTTTTGTTGCAGAATGGAGCTCAGCTGCGGTGGCTGCGCCTGTAAAATAAATAGAACTCAGGAAGATGTCAGGGGAAAAAGTAAAAATCACTATGTGCTTTTTTTTGTTATCAGGCAACTGAGCAGTGATAGAAGGAGGTGTCTCTCTTGCAAGGTGTTCAACACTCCTTACTCCTGGTGCTCATCCCTTTTACTAGATGGAGAACAGGACTTACAGAATGTCTCTGTCTCTGCAACATATCCAGGCTATTCTTTTTAGTAGTTCTAAGGAGTTTATTAATCTCTGCATCTCCCATTCCTGTTCTCTGGCGAAAAATGTAGCTGTTCCTCAATACTTTGGCTGAATCACTTCCAACATAGACAGAAGAGATATTGGCAAAAGCTACAAAGAATGAAAAAACAATTTATCCCTTGAAACGCAGCAGATTGGAGCAAGTGTCAAGTAGTTTACAAATTTGTTTCAGGAAAAGAGATGCCTGTTCTCCAAACTCAGTGTGTGGCCATGTCACCTTCAGCAGACACTGGAGAAGATGTAGGTCTGTCTTATACTAACCAGCTGATTCTGCATGGCAGCGTACACACCCGGCCTTGCTTCTATCCCTTCCCTCCTTATTAGAAATAAAGATAAATCCTCTTAGTCATTATATGCATTATTCAGATCTTTTGCCAAGTCCTGCTCTGCACAGCCCTTTTCCCAGAAAATATCTTTTTACTGTTGCTATTGGCCTCCCATTGTTGTGGGAAATCTGAGAATGGATTCCTGCTCTGTTATTTGAGATTTTGTTTGGTTCCTTAATCCACTCAGTTCAGGTATTGACTTGGGAGTGCTCAGTGCCACGTACCATGTATTTAATTGCTCTTGGACTGACCAATAAATGTGGGCAGGCAGTGTTTTTTGGGGGAGCCCATTGCAGTGCTGAGCACAGCATATTTTTGAGACTTGGACTATGTTATTTGCATATTTCCGGCTTTCATGCTGCTTGCAGAATGACACTCCCAAGGCTACTAATTTCCCTGGAAGAAGCTGTAGTGGTGAGAAGTCTTTTCTGTTTCAGTTCACACAATACTTCATGCTGTTTCTAAGAGGGAAAAAGAAAAGCCATGCACCACCTTCTCCTTTGGAGTATTCGCCTCCTCTGGTTTCCACATTTCCAGCTTGTGAGGGATGGTTTTGTGCTGGCAGACACTAAGTGCAGCTTTGCATCCTCCTTCACCTTTGTCACTTCTCATCTGCAGGAGCACTGCTGAAGACAGTGTGGTTTTTATGGGACAGAGGAAGGAGAGATCTGCAGAGCCTTCATAGTTAAATAACACACCATGAAAGACACTGCTGTTTTGCTCTTTGTCCCAGAGCCTGGAAGAATTTTATGGCTCCTAGTAACAGATTTGGTTTTAGACATTGTTTTAGCAGCAGAGATTGCAAAGAAGCATCTTTGCTTTATTATCTGAGTTTTCACCTTGGAGGTCTCATAAAAGATTCTCAGCACAGTCGGATGCCATGGTTATACTGTAGGCTGCTGCAGACTGTAACTGAAGCAGAAGAGCATTACATTGTTAGTGGGAGCTTTGTCTAATGTAATGGTAAATATTTGAACACATAATCTTTGAAGTTACATTTCTCTTGCTTGCAGTATTGATTTGATTACAACTTAACTATACAGCAAACAAGTTTTTGAGCAACAGTTTATGTTAAAAATCATCAGCAGATGTCTTCAGGCCAAGTATATCTAGAACACAGCAAGAACAATAGAGCCACAAGTCAAATTTGATTTCTTCTGAAGCATTTGGTCCTCCTGTATCAAAGGCGGTGTTTGATCATGCTTATGAGAACCACATGCAGAGAGAGCTCGTATGCAGTCTTTCCTTTTCTGCAGCAGTATAGATGTCAGCTTTGTTCTCAGAACTCCTTGGATAGCTTTGCACAGTTTGAGGGGTTTATGGGTGTATTGTAAAAGCAAATCTTCCTAACTTCCTCCTCACCTCTGTGAGGTGATCCACTTCTCGACATTGCAGACAAGGGAAATTCAGCTTGTTGGGTTCTTATCTTCTGTTCATCTTTCTCAGGTGCTTGCATGCACACTTCCAGTCTTTCATGTGTCTATTCTTACAAGCTTTACCTCTGTGTAGGGTAAGTACAATTGCATAACCCTCAGATGTAGGTCCCTGGGGGCAGGAGAAGCTGAGATGCCCCATTGAAAAGGCAATGCAAAAGTCATGGCTGAGCCTGGGGCTCCATTCACTCCTCTGCCTGTGCCCATGTGATGTGACTGATTTAAGAGGTGCAGTTACTGCAGCTGTAGAGACGAGAACTGAGATCAAGGTCACTTAGGGGCTGGGGAATGGTGGATGGACCATTTTCTGAACCTCCACATTGACATACTTGCCACTGCTCTGTGTTAAGCTTCTTGTTTTGTTTTGTTGTTAATTTTCCCAGAACCCCACTGAACTGAGTAACATTTCAGTTATCTATCTTCATATTTCCAGTATCTAAATTCATACAACACCATGTCTTTCCCAGCAGATTTGTGCTCCTATAGCTCTAGAGCCTCCCAGTCTGTCTGTAGAATCAATCCTGTTTTGTGACTCTATAGCACAACAATTTTTTTCTTTTATCCTGTCTGAAAACATAGTTCATACTAAATCTCTGCATGCAGAACATGACTTACTGAGAGCACTGGTGCTTGAATTCTGACAATCAATTCCATTCCTTCAAATACAATTTCTGATTTCTAATGACTCTAGCATCCCATAAGTTAACTTCATCCTTTATGCTTTGAAGGAGACTCAGAAGAAGAAAAAAGTAGGATAAACAGAAAAGTTCTGAAGGGGGCCTACAAGGCTGCTGGGGAGGGACTCTTCGTTAGGGACTGTAGTGGTGGGACAAGGGGTAATGGCTTTAAACTTAAACAGGGGAAGTTTAGGTTAGATCTAAGGAAGAAGTTCTTTACAGTGAGGGGGGTGAGGCACTGGAATGGGTTGCCAAAGGAAGTTGTGAATGCTCCCACCCTGGAGGTGTTCAAGGCCAGGTTGGACAAAGCATTGGGGGACATAGTTTAGTGTGTGGTGTCCCTGCCCATGGCAGGGGGGGTTGGAACTAGATGATCTTAAGGTCCCTTCCAACCCTAACTATTCTATGATTCTATAAGCTTGTTTTCACTTTCTGGCTTTCATCTGTTGTTCTTATAATCTGAAGTGGGATCAGATGTCAGGAATGTTTGGAAGGCAGAAAATTTTTCTGCTACAGAGTGATTTGGGTTCTGTGACTTTTCTTTGTCACCTGAGTCTAATGTTTTAGAAAACTCAAGAAAAAAACTAGTGGAAGTGGCTGTGTTGAACTTCAGGATAGAAAAGCTTTGCTGTGGAGCATTTGGCATGTTCACTGAGTGTGTTGGCTTTTTTTTATGTCAGTTTTTCTATCTTTCCATTGCAAACCATTGCTAATAAGGATTATTAACAGAAACACTTCCTAGACTTCAACCTTTAGACCAAGCATGGTGCTGAAGTAATGCTGGTCTGTAACTCAGGGTTTGTGAGGCATCACCAAGAAATATCCATGAAATATTTCCATGATGCAAGTAAATTGACATATTTAGCTAAGAAACAGATTTGTTTCTAGTTAATTGTAGCAGTGAACAGATGTACATTAGAGAAGGAGGTAGTGGTAGACGGCTCTGTATAACGCTGCAAGTGTGCTCAGCTAATTGTGCAGCCACCTGTGGCTGTGCAGACAGCAACATCTGTGCTGCAGCTGGAATGTTCACTGAAGCCCTGCTATCCCTGGCAGAAGCAGCTGTAGCCTTTGGAGAGGGGAGAACAGGAACAGCTTGAGCTGGTCTCACTTCTGCATTCCAAGTTACCAGTCACTGTCCTTGTAAACCAGCCCTGAGATTTCATACTGTTCTTTAAGGCTTGTAGTGCTTGTGGAGCTGTAACAGGCAACAGCAAAGGAACTGCTAAAATATTTAAACCAGAAGAAGCTGCTGAACACAAATGAACAGAACTGAGGCAGTACGGAGTAGTCAGTACCTGCTGTGATATGGGATGTTTTGAGTCCTTTGTTTCCTCTTCTATCTTATGTATTTAAGTGAATGTGAAGGTTTATCAGATGTTGTTTCAAAAGTAAGGAAAACCTGTATGTTTTCAGTTTACAGGCTCCATATTATATACTTTTAAAGCTGTGTCTTCATAGAATCACAGAATCGTAAATTATTAGGGTTGGAAAGGACCTTAAGATCATCTAGTTCCAGCTCCCCCTGTTTAAGTTTAAATCCATTTCTCTAGCCATGTGATTTCTGGAGTAGGCTGACTCCAAACATACAATTTGGATTACTTGATCTGGAAATGTGATTTTACTTTCTCTTGAATTCAGTGTTGGAGTTTTTATTTTTAAGGAAAGCAGAATTGGGTGATTAGAGCCTTAACTGAGGAATGCTTAATATGCACATCCTCCAAGGACCATGTTTGTCTCCTCAGCTTCGTTCTCTGCTCTAAGCTTTCAGTTGCAGTTCTGTGCTTGCTGTTTGTTTTGCAGGAAAGCACAAGTGATCAGAGCTGTGCAACCACAGTAAGTTAGCCTTTCTTGTAATGCAGGGTAGTGGTGAGATGCTGGATTTTGAGGAAGGCTGCTTGGATACTGGGAATATGAGTTATAGGGCAATCCTTGGAAGAACAGGACATGCAGCAGGTCCTTCCTTCTTTTGTGCATGAGAAATATTTGCCTGGTGTAAAAATGCAGTTGAGAGTTTCTTCTCCTGGCCTTCTGCGTAAGGGCTACATCTAGGAAGTGGCTATCATGTCTCTGTTGTTTTTGAGACCTTACAATAACAAAATGGCAGAAGAAGGGGCATCAGGATGGTTGGGAGCTGGAGCGCTTGCCATATGAGTTCAAGCTGTGGGAAATGGACTTGTTCACCCTGAAGAAGTGAAGGCTTTGTAGGGAGCTAACAGAAGTCCCTTGGTACCAATGGGAATTTATTGAGAAGATGAAGCCAGGCTCTTCACAGTGATGTATAGTGGGAGGATGAGATACAAGCAGCATCAGCTGAAACAGAAGAGGTTTACACTAGTTATAAGGGAGAAGCTTCTTCCCCATGAGGGCAGTCAAGCAGTGGAGCAGGTTGTCCAGAGATGTTGTGCAGTCTCTGTACTTGGAGGTTTTCAAGACCCAACTGGATAAAACCCTGGCAACCTGATCTGATCTCAAAGCTAACCCTGGTCTGAGCTAAAAGTTGGACTAGGGACCCCCTGAGATCCCTTTCAGCCTGAACTTTCTTATGATCATGTGATACTATAATTGTTTCCCTGGCACATTTTCTTCATGAAGTAAGAATTTTGAGACAGAACCATTTTTAAGTCTTAGCACCAGCATCAGGAAAATGGAAAGTCACGGAAGAGCGACTCTGGCTTCCTATTTTTCATGAGAAGTTTAGATAGCCTGGCGAACACAGGCTTTTGATGAGCCCACCGACACACACACAATTACATAGATAGTGCTACTGAGGATTCATGAGAACACAGGACAGGAAGGGAGTGCAAAAGTTTCTGACCATTGACCTCTGTTATTGCAGGCAGCCATGACATATCTTCTCTTGTTAGAAAAATATCCTCCTATTTTAAAATCAATTAATGTTTTGCTGCTGCTACTCCCATGGCAAGACTGTTCCAGAATCTCCACTTTCCATTTGTTAGAAAACTTCTAATTTATAGCTTTAATTTTTTCATGACCTCTGGCACTCGTGTCCTGGATACACCTGTAGGAAGCACTCCTATCCATTTCAGCTTTCATCTGGGAACTTAAAAAGCCCATACTCTGCCAGGCTTCACATGCCCTTTGTCTTCCTGCACTGCTTCAGTCTGAATTAATTGACCTGAGACTGGATTAGAAGTACAGCACATATTACTCTAAATGAAATCTTTCTAATGCTCCATACAATGCTGTTAATACCTGCCCATCTCCACTGGAGATACTTCAGCTAATGCATCCTATGTCTCTTTTTGCTTTTTTTTGTGTGTCCATCATGACTTTTGTGGCCATCAAAAGCAGTACCTGCTTTTACAACAGCTTGTAACTCATTGCTAATGCATCTTCCTGTGCATTGTTTTGTTACCTTGCATGATAATTTAACCTTTTAATTAGTACTTAAGGTTGTCCAGTTGTCAATGTCTCCTCTTTTCACCCTTTATAATTGGTAGCATATAATTGGATCCATTCCTGGAGAACTCTGCTTTTGTGGGATGCCTTTCTTCAGCCTCGTGGTTCTGATTTTCACTCAACTCTTTCTACTTTTGCTAGATTGTTACCTACAAGGGTAGGTTCCTGTGCCAATATGTCTTCACAGATTTGATTCGTAGTGCTTTACAGAAGTAGATATAGGTGAAAGCTATTGCTTTTTCTCTAGTAAATAAATTATTAGGAATCTTAAGTATCACTGGCACAACATGCCCTTCCTCATTCTTCTCTGAAACCCTGAAGCTCCTGGAGTCAAGCCCACCTGCTGCTCAGTTGTACATAGCACAACAACAGAGAGCAGTAAGACAAGAACAAAAAGTCCTGTGACCAATTTAGAACATGGAAGAGAATTTACCATGTACCTTGCACTTACCTAACCAGGTCTATGGCCAAGATGCGTTATTTACACCCTCTGTAGAATCATAGAATAGTTAGGGTTGAAAAGGACCTTAAGATCATCTAGTTCCAACCCCACTGCCATGAACAGGGACATCTCACACTAAACCATGTTGTCTAAGTCGCTGTGCAACCTGGCCTTGAACACCGCCAGGGATGGAGCATTCACAACTTCCTTGGGCAACCCATTCCAGCGCCTCACCACCCTCACTGTGAAGAACTTCTTCCTTAGATTTAACCTGAACTTTCCCTGTTTAAGTTTGAAGCCATTGCCCCTTGTCCTACCACTACAGTCCCTAATAAAGAGTCCCTCCCCAGCATCCTTATAGGTTCCCTTCAGATACTGGAAGGCTGCTATGAGGTCTCCGCACAGTTGTCTCTTTTCCAGGCTGAACAGCCCCAATTTT
>NW_009941357.1:2612-20512 GCF_000696875.1 Nestor notabilis | reverse complement strand
ATTCAGAATTTCTGGAGATATGTAGAAAACAACAGTAATTTCAAAACAATTCTTATTCAGGAAAAAGTGTTAAACACGAATTCAGGTAGGGGAGTGGTTGTGCGTTTGTTTGGGTTTCTTTCCTAAAAAGAAAAGCCAAAGACTAGAAGGTAAACTTTTCTGTATATGCATCTGTGATAAACTGCCCTATAAACTTGGACATATTATGTAAAAAGAGAACACTAATGTTTGTCAGAAAGCTATGTTAGGAAAGTTAATTAGGTAATGTCCATGCACTGCTACTAAAATGTAAAGCAGAATGTAAATTCAAGGTATTATTTTTATTATTATTATTATTTTACAGTTTTAATTGGTACCTTTTCTGTAAAATTTGTCGTATTTCTTTTTAGACATATGCCCAAGGAATCTTTGAAGCAAGCTATTTTACGTTTGAAGTACATAAAGATTAAACATTCTAAATGACAAAATGGTATAGCAAAATCCATATTTCTCATACAGATTTCTGAATTAGCTGTAAAAAGGCCATATATAATATTCTGTATGCTGTTGTGACACATTAAGTGAAGGCCAAAATCAGACACAGAACTTTGGGGATTTTTTGTTCAAAGTAGTTGCTTCCAGTTTGAAATGCATAATGAGACAGCCCTGCATTGCACTTGTGTACCCTTTTATATTCAGCAAACCTAACCAGAGCTTTACACCTAGCTGTAACTCACCATATGTTTGAAAAAGGAAGTATAATGAAGAACAAAGATTCTTGAGACTGGGAAGAGAAGCCCACCTATGCCTAGTGCTTCTGTAACAGCAGCCAACTCCATGTTCTACACAGACTTTTTAGCTTTAGAGGAGACATTTAGTATAGCAGATTACATTGTTGCAATTTACTTATTTTAATAGCTTCACCTGACTCATAAATAAGGGCTTGGAACCTTATCCAAATCTGTTTATGGCAAGAAAGAGAAACGTGTTTTTCAGTTCAATCCATTGACAAATAATGTAAAGTTTTCATTTCTCAAAATATTATTGAGGAAATAATCTTTCAAGCTTAAGAAATATATCTAATTTACATATATGATTTGGGTGGATAAGGTCAGAATCACCCAGTCTTTCTCGAGATTAACCATGGGAAACTATACAAAATCAGATTTCATGAAGCATCTGGAAGTTCATGTAATCATCCAAAAGAAAAAAGTACTGAAAAATAAGAGGTGCATGATAAGTAAAAATACTATATGATATACAGGCATATTTAAGTCATGCATACTGAGAAGTCTCTTAAATTCAAAGTGTCATGCTTTGAATACCCCTAAAAACAGACCAAATAAAATTTTATGTTCAGCGCTGTTTTGCATTTTCTAATGACCTTACTAAAGATTAATTTGGACATAAATTTTTTCCTTACATGAACTATTTAAGTCCATAATCTAATTTGAAATACTAATAGCTATATTCATTTCAATCAATATAATCAACTCATAATTATGACAAAATTCCCTGTCCAAAAACTTTTGCACTCAGTAACAAAACCTATGTACACATGAAAACTTTTAACTGTTTCTAGTTCAATACATGTTTATTTCTCAATGTTTTACACAACATCCAGAACGTTGTAAATTCATAGTTAGTTAGTTAGTAAAATAACTTTTTCTCCTCTGAAAATACAGCCTCTAATGCTTCTATTTTTCTGTAAGAAAATAAAATTTTGAGTTTATTGTGTTTAATGAGAATGATGGTTGTGTTAGAAGTTCTCATTTTTCTGTAATCCAGCAATAATTCTATATGTGTAGTCAATAATTTTAAATTTACCTCTGAGTTACCACAAAAGACAATTCAGATTGTAAATTCATGTCTTCTCACTAAGCTACCCCTGCAGCCACCCTCAGTACCAAAACTTTGCCACATAAACCCAACACGGTTTATTTTATCCATACGGAAGTTGCTAAACTCTCAGATCACATTTCTATTTTGCTACTAAAATGCAGCAATGTTTTGGTTTTTTTTTTTTTGTCTTTGGGAAGAAGAAACTGAGTAAGCCAGCTAAATCTCACAGTGGCACAAAATGTAAATAAAGAGGTACTACATATCCATTTGTAAATTAGGAAGGAAGTGCATTCAATATGTAACATATGTAATGCATTTAACCATGCTGGAGGAAAAGAGTCCTTTAAAATAATGAAATTAAGTTTAAAGGACTTAGTCAGAAATACTTTAATTCATAGTCTATTAGAATTGGTGACAATTTGCCTGGGGAGGTCATCACACATATTGAAACTTTTCTCGTAACTGTTTCTGTAACTGTAAGACAAAACCTGCCCAAACATAGGAGAAGAAGAAGGATTTTTTTTTTTCTTTTTTCCTCAGTGTTATATCTAAAAGAATAGGATTTCAGATGAACTGAGTTTTAATTTGAATCTCTGGCAATGAATTTTGTCTTTATGGTTATCGAAAAGCACTTTTTATTATTTCATTAGGAAACTAAAATCCTCAGCTAATCAGGATGAACTTGTTCTAACAAAGATATAATTTGAAAAGTAAAGTTGATTGGCATATAGTCAATCTCTTTTCAAAGTAATGATCTGTGTATGATGAATTCTAATATTAAAATGCTTAATACAAAATATGAAGATATTTCTCTTCTTACATTTTAAATACATATATTGGTCCCTGCTTCTTTTATTGGATACCATTTTATTCCCTGTTAAATTATATTTCCACAAGCAAATAAATAAAAACCTATCATTGATAATCTTTTGCATTATGCAATTATCTTATCAGTATGCTGAAATGAAAAAATGTGGTTTATGTACATGATACTTCCAGGCCACATCTAGGAAAAAAAAAAGAGTCTTATAATGTTCTTTTTTTTTTTTTTTTCAAATAATAACAAAAGTCCAAAATACTGACAAAAAGAAGAACAAAAAGAATCTTTTCCTCATTAATGGTTATTTGAAATTCCTTAGTTTTCAGGCAAATAAACACAATAAAAAGAAAATCAAATAAAGATATTTTATCCCAAAGCAACTGTAGCTTACCATGCTAATGTGGGTTTTTTGGTTATTTGTAGTTACTCTTATGATACAATAATAAATGTGTGCATGAAGTAATGAAAGCCATCTATTAACACTGCATTGCCTCAAGTGAAACTTCTGTCATTAGCTTTGACTAGACATATAATGTTCATCTAAGCATATTAAGAAAGGTTAGCATAACTGATTCGTATTACCAAGCTACATCAATATATTATGGCTCATGAAAAAAACTGTATTATTTACAGCTGAATTATTACTGAAAATCATCAGGTCGCCTCTCTGAAATTACAACATAATGATATTTTAATTGCAGTATACTTATTTAAGAATACTATTTTAAAGAGAAAAAAGTTCAAGTACAGGACATATTGCTCATATCTATTAAGAAGGGTCTAAATATATTGAAAATTCTGTCTTTGTGAAACATTCGAGGTGGAGATACATCTTTCTCAAATGTACCTCAAAAAAAAGAAACCAAAGTTAATAGAGATAATTGGAATTTAAAATTAGCTTATATGTATATATTAGTTAAAATGGTTGTCTTCTAGTGATTTCTCATTAACCAAGTGAAAGGTGAAACTTCAGCTCTTTCCTGCCTTACGGTATCGTGTTTAAGATTATATCTTCCAGTACTAAAACACTTAATACATGAAGTAAAAGATAAAGAAAAAAAGGGTAATCAAAGCATATCAGTGTAATGTCAGGGTCACCTATTTATACCTACCTCTTTTAAAAATAAAATATTTTTATTTACTGATTGTGAGCATATACAGGCAAATGACTAGATCCTGGCCTGAGGTTTACCTAAGAGAACAGACTATAAGAAACCGCTGAACATGACATGATGAAAGACTGAACATGACTTATAAAACAGTAAGAAGCTTATAGAAATTACAGATAGCTCCATGAAGGATGGCCAAATGACACAGGCGGCTGAGGTTGGGGCATTCAAAAGGTGACCGATTTCCAAAGGGAGCACTGGGGGGCTTTTCTGGGAGGAGAATGTCAGCGAACACAATTGGCGATACCATGTAAGACTGAAATCGCCTTGGTAGTGGTATTAGATATACCAAATCTGGGTATGGATATAAGGAAACTGGGATCAGTAGAGAAAATATAATTTTGTGGCAGATAGTTTATTTGGTAGGTAACAGGGTAAAAAGGGGGCAGCTCAAGGTATATGGGCAAAAAAAAATGCATGAGGAAAGAGAGAAAAGAGGGAGCAAAAACTGCAGGTCAGCTGTAAGCAAGCACATTTGCCTGATTGAGGCCTGCCCCTGATCACTGTACTCTATCCTATTATATCATATGCCAAACTATTTTTTTTTTGTGTGATCTCACTCTTCATATGCATGTGTGATTAGAGGTTTAGGTGTTGGCAGTTGGAGATACTGATTTTTTAGAGCCAGCTGCTGTGTGTATGTGTAATTTGTTAGCAAATGAAAAGCTGGACCAGCCACTGAGCAGCAGACCCACATCTGGAAAAACCCAGCCCTTGAGCCAATGACTGTATAAGTGATTTGGGATCTGGGCATGAACATTAAGCAGGCCTAAATAATGTTGTACTGATATTTAAGGGATCTGTGACTGTGATGTGCTTATAAATCTATATAGTTTGGGTTGCAGGGAAGTGCACATCCATGAGTGAACCTTGATCCTGATTCACTGGAAAGAGGTGCTTCCTGAGCTCACATTTCTGTGAGAGCCATTGGTATTTATGGTGGTGCTGTTAAACCAATGCTTCATGGCAAGCCGTGTTAATGTCCTCTGTATGTGTGCATGTGTGTGTGTTTGAATATCTGCCTCTGGAATGTGGGCTCCACCTTGCTGCTTGTGAGACCTTCAGATGGACACAACAGCGACAGCCTCCTCTAGTGGTAGAGTGCACCAAATTTGGCTTAAACAGACTATGAAGGAAAAAATCTGGATTTTGAATCTCACTGATATTTAGTAGCTCTTTAACATGAATTCTTTATATTATGTGAAGTTATCCTATTTTGAATTACCAGTTTAGTAACTAAAACCACAGCTCATTCAGTTTGATCCTGATGTTGGTACACTTACATGTATGTATGTACACATAAATATATAGGGAAAATAAGTCAGAATTTCAGAATTTTAAAAATAAAATTTATTACTTGATGAAACATTCTTGAAAAGCTTCCTGTAATTTTTTTCTTGTCATAGTCATCAATTCTTGAAAAGCTTCCTGTAATTTTTTTCTTGTCATAGTCATCACAAATTCCCAAATATCCAACAGCTTATTATAAAATACTATAATTTAACTTATAATATTTTCATTCGCATTTTGTCATGTGTTCAGCACAGTGTGAGCTGCCAAAGAAAGCTCATCAAGATGCATTCTACTGTGAATTAAAAAGAGAAATCTGAATCTATATTATTAAAATGTTCATCCTTTTTATCCAATAACCTCACTATCTGACAACTGTGACTTGCTGCTTTATTAATTCTTGGAACATGATCAGAAGATACTATTAAACAGATATTATACCAGACATCATATATGAAAAAAAAAGAATATACATATATTCAAGGGCTGAAATGAAGGAAAGAGACAGTGGAAAGTGATGATCTCTTTGGAGAAATTACTTTCATTATAGATAATGAAAGAAGAGAATGTAAAACTGAAACCCTTACATTAAGAATGCACTTCCCACTTAAATGTTTGCAAAGCGATGTTATTTGAAATATCATGGAAGTATAAGGAAAGTGCCTAGCTCATTCACTGATTCTGATTTTAATTTAGTCTTGAAAAAGTACCTATCATACTTTACAATTATCAGTACTTGTTTTTCATTTCTACAATATAATTTCTAAAATTCATGAAATATTTTAGGATTTTTAATTCTATGTTGTGCATAGCCAAATACGCATTAAAAATGAACACTTTCTCTAATTCCTGCCACATGCATATACTCAGTATCCTGTAGATGGTTAGAACATTAACATCCTTTAGAGTGGATTCTGTATCACATATGCAGTAATATAGATGTGTTTACTGTTTATTTTCCTTATTTCCTCTCTTTTACAGCAGCACTTTGAATTTCCATCTTCTAACAGAGTAAAGAATTGCCAGGAATAAGTATTTGCTTGATGCTGATACTACAAAAGGCTTTAAAGTAAAAGGAAATTCCAGCTTTCGTTTCCTCATTTTTATGTCATTTTGCTTGTAATTTTCTGTATCATTTTGGGACAAGACATACTGTTAAAAAGGATGAATATCTTAGAAATAATATTTACTGTGAATACTTTATTTAGGCTCTAATTTGTAAAATATTAAATAAATCTTTCATGACTGAAGAGGAATTGCACTAAAAATGCAGTTAAAAACAATGAGTTATTTTATTAAAATTTTCAGGAAAATGAAGGAAAAAAAAGTGGCTGAGAGAGCTGGATAAATATGGGGGCTGGTGTGGGGGCAGAGGGGAGGGAAAGATTGTTAATGAATAAAAGTTTTCACTTCAACTGAATTTAAGATACTCTGTCTTTGTTTTCCCAATGTAATTAGTATTTTATTATTATTATTTAATTGGCAATAATGTTTATAGAAACAGACTTTTCAGTGATTGCCCTAGTGAATCTGAATTTGCTCATGTAAACATAAGTCCTTATTCCAGAATCCAGAATTTAAGAATTTTTACCCTCACAAATGACAGAAATACAGCTTAAGACATACATGTTCCATGTAGTAAACAAAGCTCTATTTATTAATATCCGGTTATAGAATCTATAAACCATACCTATCCAGTTTTCTAAGATAAGCGGGCCAAGAAATAGATTTTGAGATTACCTTTAAAAATGATGGATGACATATTAGACATGCTTGTCTACATACTATGATTTTCTCTTCTTGGTCATCTTCCATTAAGACAGGAAGATGTTTGTCACTTGTTGCCACCATAAAGCTATCACTCTGGACAATGCAGTCATTTCCCTTGGGTGAAATTTAGTGAGGATTATGTTACTTATTTCTGCTATGATTGATACTTACTTAAGAGGAAAGTTAACACTTAGAAATATTCCTTCAATGTTACTGTCAGCATGAACATCGTTATTGTTTCCAGTTACATAATATTTCAATACACAAATATTATATGGGCAAATACTTAGAAAAATAATTTCACTGTCTTAGTCGGATATTGTCCTGTCCTCACTATTAAAAAGAAATTATATATATTACCAGTTAGTGCAGATCACTATTTTTCAAAAAAAAAAAGATAGATAGATTGCTACTTAAGTCTTCCCCTGAGTCTAGGACTCAAATGATGCACATCATGTAGGTTAAGTATCTATATAGATGAGGATTACAATAAAAGTAAACTGTAGAAGACCCAGGATTTGTGACACAGCAGTGGAAGCCATGCAGGCATCTCATAGGGAATTAAACACCACTGAGCAGGTATGTGAGCTAACCACTGAGGGTAAGGTTAAGCTGCAGATGCAGCAACTAGCTTCTCTTATTTACAGTGTAGGTGCTTGTAAAGATATCTAGCTCTTACAGAGCTATTTCAATCACAGATAGTAAATAGCAGTCTGAAGACCTAGGTATCTAATATCAGAATATGTGATTGTATCAGGTCTTCTGAATAACTTTTTTGCTACCTTGACTGTGATTAGGTCGCCATTAGCTAAGTAGAAGCTTAAATATCTAGCTGACATTTAAAATCATATAGTTCAATTTAGATCTCTGCAGACAGGGGTTACATGTTCTGTGATCTAACTGATCCCTTTGACAGGGTCCTATGGGTGTCACCAGGCCTTACTGTCCCTGACCAGCCCTCTCTGAATTACCCCTCCCCTACCCCAAGTCCAAGGACCCCATTTCAGCTCCCTGGGGCTGGTAGTCTCTGCCCCAGCAACAAGGGCAGTCTCCAGCCCCCCAAAGCTCTGGCCTACCCAGACATGGGTCCTTCTGAGCCAGGCCCACCTGTGGGCCTGTGTCTAAGACCAGCTTTGACCTGTACCTTCCCCCAGAGAGGTGCACAATGCCCCAGTGCCCCCTGGGGTTGTGGGATAAGCCCTGGATATCAGGTCCAGTCCTGCCCACCACAGGAAAACCCCATCGCTCCTGGCACCAGGAGCCCAGGGATACCTGCCCTTCCTGCCCCCTGGTACGTACTCAGAGCAGGCAGCCAAAATAGAGAGTTTTCAGGAGATCACCGTCTTCTAAAACAGGTGCTGGAGAACATGAAAGATACCATCACACACTTAAGATGTCACTTAATCTTGTAGGCAGCATCTGTTATCAAGGTCTAAGTGGCAGAATCCCACCCTCCAAAAGGACCTGTCACTCTGGTTCCGTCTCTGTTCTGTGTGGAAAGGGATTTCCTGAGGCTGTTTTATCAGTGCTTTAGTAGTAAAATAGGTTCTGCCAGACCTCTTCTACTAAGGTTCTTACCCAAAAGTGAAGATAATTGTATGTACAAATGATTTTATTTCCTATAGGTTCTCAACTTCTCACAAGACTCACCTCAAAGTTTGTCTCTAAATGGGTATATAAATTAAATTTCATGTTAGTCGTAAGGTTAATATATAGCAATACTAACTCCATCGTGTCCTGTTAATCATAGAAACTACTGATTTTTAACCAAAGATGATTAACATATCATCTAGAGATGGACTGAATTTTTGCCCCTAGAGGATGGTGTGCAAATAAATCTAATAATCTTTGTAAGTAATATCAAGGAGAAACTCAGTAATAAACATGCATGCAATTATACAGGTAAAGAAGCCAATTTTCTTCCTTACTGTTAATAAAAGGCTTCTGAAAATGACACTACAATGCTTTGATGTCAATAGTATGAAGTGCCATGAAGTAAGTCATCATAAAGTAAGTGGGTTTATTGATACTACTGTGTAAATTCTTTGCATTTCTCTCTACACTGACAAAATCCGATAACCTTGGAGATTTCCCCCAGCTTGCACATTATTTATACAGTGAACAGAGCTGATGCACATCTGTTTCAAAGGGACCCTTGGGTTGCTTAATTTGACATGAGCAAACAAAAAAACACCTAACTTATAAACATGCCAGATTGTCACAAAAAACATGGGAAAGATTTATAAGGCTGACAATAGTGAAGGAGAAATCCAGAGGTTCAGAAAGTAGTCAGAGAATAGTAGAACCTACTGGAAGTGACTGAAAGAATTAAATTATCAGGAACTTTTTTCTTAGATCCATTCAGAGAAAGTGCATTGTACTGAAAGATTTCAACAACTTGATTGATGACTTCATCATGATTTGGACCAATATACAAAAATTTCAGCTGGCCTCAAAATGGAATAGAGCTTTGTTTGAAAGACCTGAAGTCCTGTGGTCCCTTGTGTCACAGGTGACTTACTGGGCTGATTTATGTTCATATTCTCCTAATGAACCTTCAGTAAAGAAATGCAGAAGATCTTAGGCTAGTAATCCAGCCTTTTTTTTTTTTTTTTTTTAGTCTATAAGGAAAACCAACCTCTGGAAAGCAAACCATTCTTTCAAGGTTTCCATCACTTTGCTGAATGAAATATTTAGCCTTTGAACAACTCTCCTTTTTTAGATCACACAGTTCAAATTCTTTATCTGTGAATTTTTACCAGTTTACAGGGTCTCATGGAGATGTTAACAAGAAAGCAATATGCATAACATGAGGCTTTTCAGACATTTCTCTGAAGCAGAAGAATCCATATTCAGTGCAACTTTTATCATGCTGTCATGGTAAAACTTAACTAATTTTCTTCACTGAAATAATCTTTTGCTTCCTAATTCCAATGTGATATCCTAATTCAAATACAGATCGCACTACTTTCCATATGTTTCTTTGATTTAAAACAAACATTAAATGATTTATGTTGCTCCAAAGTGAGCTGTCTGTAGATGTGCATTTATCTACAACACCAAGCACCTGTCAAGTATTTTGAATACTCAGGGAAGAGGGAGGAGGAAAACCAGATTATTACAGTTACTAGAGGTAATAAAACATTGAGGATGTTCTGCTTCTGTGGTTAAAGAGTTGTCTGTGAAGTATGATGCAGATTGAACTTGCTTTCACTGGTACTGCTGCTCAGTTTCAGAAGAGGGATGTGATTTATTATTAGGCTGTCCTGGGTTCAGCTATAACAGTTATGTTTCTCCTTAGTAGCTGGTGCAGTGCTGTGTTTTGGCTTTAGTCTGAGAGCAGTGCTGATAACAGACCAATGTTTTTAGTTGTTGCTAAGTAATGCTTACCCCGACCAAGGACTTTTCAGTCTCATGCTCTGCCAGTGAGGAGGGGCACGGGAAGCTGGGAGGCAGTAGAGACAGGACACCGGACCCAAACTGGCCAAAGGAGTATTCCATACCACAACACATCATGCCCAGTATATAAGCTGGGGGGAGTTACCCTGAAGGGCCATATCATTGCTCAGGTCAGGCTGGTTATCAGTTGGCAGGTGGTGAGCAATTGCATTGTGCATCACTTTTGTTTATTGCTTTCTTTCCTTTCCCCTTTTAGTTTTATATTCTTGCCCCTTGTTATTCCCTTATCAGTATTATTATTAATGGTAGTAGTTTTATATTATACTTTAGTTATTGGGCTGATCTTATCTCAGCCCTCGAGGTTTATAGTCTTCAATTCTCCTCCCCTTCCTGCCTGGAGAAGGGGAAGCAAGGGGAAGAGTTAGCGAGCAGCTGTGTGGTTCTGAGTTACCAGCTGGGCTTAAACCATGACACAGACTGAATCATAAACAGAGGAACTGCAGTAGCTGGCAACAAATAGAAACAGCATTAATTCTTCTATCTGTACAGCACTAAGCTTTTACAATTAATGTTGTGGAATTTTAATCTTAAATTCAGACACAATTAATAAAAAACTAAAGATCCTTTGAAAACCAGCTTTTCCATCCACAATACTGAACTTATTACCATTTTGTCTGTTATCTCAAATTAATTCTTCTGTCTGAACCATCATTATTTTTACTTTTCTGTTTACCAAAGTTTTCTTGTTTCTATGTATTATTTGTATAGCATGAACAGTGCAACTGATGCTTAGTAGACAGATTTGAGGATGAAAGCACTGCTTGAAAGACCATACATTTAAATATGTATGTAAAATAATAGAGAAGGAAAGCTAAGGAAAGCAAACAGTTGCAAATACATAGTAAAGTATTTATTATTTAAATATCACATTTTTTACATCTACATGTTGATTATCAGCTTCTAATAGCAGTTCAAATAAGGACACGCTCAAGTGTTAAGGTGTAAACCACCTAACCTGGAAGATGACCCTTCTAATAAACTTAATCATCATTCTTTTCTTTAATGTTCCATAAAAGTTTCTGTTAAAGATTATTAAATAGTATCCTTTATCAAAAAGTTACACAGTGTTTTTCTTCATTTTGACTGGTGTATTTCTACATACATTAGAAGGATCAATAATAAACTTAAATGATGATACAAGTAAGATATCATAAACCCTAGCAGAGAACATATGGACAGCATGTTCAGAGGTACAGAAGTTTAATTTTTGTATTCAAGCTCAGTTTCTGCCTCACTTTTCATTGCATTTGCACCGAATGCCTATAGCCTGTAGCAGCAAGATTGATGTACAATGGAGTCCTGCTAGAGAATTACAACTGTTAGCCTAGCAGAGTGCAGGTTATTATCCATTTTAATTACATTCATATCTTTCTATAGATCCATTTTTTCCTAGAATGTTGGAAAATTAACTCATTGATAATAGTATCTGTAATTTTAAATTTAACTTGTAAAACCGAATCTCTACTTTTTATGCAAAGTTTTCTGTACAAAACGTAATATAATGAAGTTGTTGCCCCTACAGCCCAGTGCTGGTTTTGGAGTTGGTTAGTATCTCCTGTTCTTGTTCCTTGATGATGTTTGGCTAGAAGTCTTCTTTTCTACTGTTTTCTTCTAGCCACTTTTTTACATTATTAGTAATTTTTCATAAACTGTTGGATTTTATAAATTCTTTATAAAATGTAAGAAAGAACTCGTATCCTGAGTGCAATCATGACATTTAACATGGGCTTTTTTGTGGACTTTCACTTCACTTTCTTTCTAACTTAATAAGGTCTCAGAACTGTCTCAGTCTGGTTTGTTACCAGTTAATTAGGCTTAATATAAATGACATATTCTTTGATACAGGGTCATTTGTTCATCAGTCTATGATCCTGTGGTTTGTGTCAGGCTCATTCGGACTTGCAAATGGAAGCACTGAATATCATAGGCTAAATCCTGAAGTCAGCTTTTCAAAACTCCCCTTGGCTTCCCTGTTAAAGGAAAAAAATAAAGTGATCTGAAACATTAATCATACATAACTTCCAGTGAATCCAATAGGATTCTCCTAACAACCCTAAACTTCAAGCTACTTAACTACTTAAATGTGTATTTATTTTTTTTATTTTCAGTCACTAAGACATTTAGAATTTTCAGAATTAATATTTTATTTTCTCTCTGTATTTCCCTTCCCTCTCCTTTTTCCTTCCCTTCCCATGTTTTATATACTTATTTGCTAACATACTTGACAGACTGAGAAAGTTGGGGCTGTTCAGCCTGGAGAAGAGAAGATTGTGTGGAGACCTCACAGCAGTCTTCCAGTATCTGAAGGGGGCCTACAAGGATGCTGGGGAGGGACTCTTCATTAAGGACTGTAGTGGTAGGGCGAGGGGTAATGGGTTCAGGCTTAAACAGGGGAAGTTTAGATTAGATATAAGGAAGAAATTCTTTACACTGAGGGTGGTGAGGCACTGGAATGGGTTGCCCAAGGAAGTGGTGAATGATCTATCCTTGGCAGTGTTCAAGGCCAGGTTGGACTGAGCCTTGGGCTCTGACTTGGTTTAGTGCGAGGTGTCCCTGCCCATAGCAGGGGGGTTGGAACTAGATGGTCTTAAGGTCCTTTCCAACCCGAACTATTTTATGATTCTATGATTCCATGACATGCTTAGAATAACACAATCAACAACCACACTATTATAATTTTGTTATACTAAAAGTTTAGTATGTAAATGAAAGTTATATGCATAGGAATTTAAATACTACTAACACAATAAGGAAGATATTATTTTAATAGATAAGTGAATGTAATATCTGACTGGGTAATTAATGTTATCTGCACAGAGATTCTACAGAAAGTTGAGTGCTACACTTCACATCTTAAATGTTAGGGAGTTTGAGACTATTTGGATGAACTCATCAGTCATAAGGGAAAGTCTCTTAGAAGTAGTATGCTATTGAAAAAGTAGTTCCAGCAATGTTTAGAACTCCTTTGTAAAAGTGCCTGTAGAATGACTTCCGTTAGAATTGCGTTCCTGTTTTTTCATTAAATTAATCTTTTAACTTTTTAATTTTCTAGGCTTTTTCAAGTAATTATGTTTCATTTGTTTCTGCATAAGGGTAAACACTTTACAGTTAAGTCTATGCAAAGTCAAATGCAGAGCTAGATACATTAAAGTGATGGATTGTGTACACTGAAATATCACTTTCTTTCAATGACATTTTGATTTTCTTGAATCAGTAGACCATGAAAGTTCATTTTGACACATATCGGCTCAAGACAAAATTTCCTCCAGCTCTGTAATCATATCTTTCAGTGTTTAGGCTACCAAAAAGACAGAGCTCACATTCTCATTCTATTTTGAAGATGAAAAAGCAATTTTGTGCTGAACCACAGGAGGTATAGTGAAGCCCAGACATCAAAAACTATTGGATATAAGTGATTTGAATTCTCAGATGAGAAGGTGCATGTGCAATACAGAAACAAGTCCTAAAAAGATTGAAAATGGAAGAAAACTGCTTGAGCTTGAGTACATAATCAGAAACCCACTGAAGTCTGTGAGATGCAATGTCAGCAGGGAGAAAAATAATTTGCTTTTCCAGCTTCAGGATGGTTGAGGGAAAGGAACAGTTGTTGCTCCAAAAGGGTGGAAAGATAGTGAGAGGAAGAACTAAGCTGCTTAATTGAAGGGCATCAGAGAGGACACACTATCAGTGGCTTATTAAAGAATTCAGATAAAATACAGACAGTGAATACTAGGAGGGTTTTTTTCTTTTTGTTTAATTAAAAAATGCAAATAAAGCTCTCCTTTCTACAACTATTTTCTTGCAATAAAAGTTGTAATGAAAAGTTGTCACAAAAAAAACCAAACCAAAACAGACAAACCCCAGAGACACCACAACAAAGAACCCACTCTCCAGTTATCAGCAAGAAATAGAAATCTTTTCATTCCAAAAAACCTCAAATGTTTATTTCAGTTAAATAGGACTGATTGAGCAGGAGTTAATTATTCATGCTGAAGTCTGCATTTATTTTTTTCTTTTAGCAGGGAAGTCAAGAGGACTTTTGGAAAGCTGACTTCAGGATTTAGCCTATGATATTCATTTACAAGTCAGAATGAGCCCGACACAAATCATAAAATCATAGAATCATGGAATGGTTTGGGTTGGAAGGAACCTTAAAGCTCATCTAGTTCCAACCCCCCTGTAATGGAGAGGGACACCTTCCACTCAAGAAATAGAAATCTTTTCATTCCAAAAAACCTCAAATGTTTATTTCAGTTAAATAGGACTGATTGAGCAGGAGTTAATTATTCATGCTGAAGTCTGCATTTATTTTTTTCTTTTAGCAGGGAAGTCAAGAGGACTTTTGGAAAGCTGACTTCAGGATTTAGCCTATGATATTCATTTACAAGTCAGAATGAGCCCGACACAAATCATAAAATCATAGAATCATGGAATGGTTTGGGTTGGAAGGAACCTTAAAGCTCATCTAGTTCCAACCCCCCTGTAATGGAGAGGGACACCTTCCACTAGACCAGGTTTCTCAAAGCCCCATCCAACCTACCTTCAACACCTCCAGGGATGGAGTATCCACATCTTCTCTGGGCAATTTATTCCAATATCACACCACCTTCATAGTAAAGAACTGCTTCCTAATATCTAATCTAAATCTACCCTCTTCTATCTTAAAGCCATTCACCCTTGTTCTATCACTACATGCCCTTGTAAAAAGTCCCTGTCCAGATATCTTGTAGGCCCTTTTTGGGCACTGTAAGTGAGAGTCATCCCATCTAATTTTAATCACCTACAAGACAGGAATTTTATCTGAGCTTGTCATTTAAATGGCTGTGAAAGAATATAAAAAGCTTTTCTAGGACATCTCATCTTAATCCTGCCAGGACGAAGAGGATCATCCTTGAGGACTAACTTAGGATGGACCTTTCAGTGCATTCAAATTTCAATAAAGCCTCAAAGGCAAGGCACAAGACCAAACATCATGTTCAGCTTATATGTACTAAAGAAACACACTTTATATGTGGTGCCAAGAATTAATTTATAAAATATATAATGTATTACGTGTTAGCAATTCAATCAAGATATTTTACACTAAATCCAAATTATGCAATTACTGGAGCTTGTTCCAAAATAATACCCATAGAACTGATATGCACACATTTTCTGTAATATATATCTTCAGTTTATGTTTTGCTCACTTTTTTCAGGTCCTTCTAGATTCTTAGGTCAATATTGCTAGACTTCTTCAATAAGAAGTGGGTAGGCAACACAGGAAGTCACCATTGCCTTGAGGTCTTTGCTGCAAAAAGTTGAGCCAAGGTGGTTGTTCTTTACTCTTGGGTCCATTTAGAATTATTTTTAATGTTTTTTAGCACAGCCAACTTGCTGCCCTTAAACAGGTTCTGCCAGGCTCCAAAAGTTTTATTCCTTAAATGAACTGAGCTCTCGAACCTCCAGTATCACCCTGTGCCTGTATTTCAAGTCTTCTGTCATCTTGTGCTTGTTCTTTTGGGGTGCCTTGTTAAAATCCCATTTTCTTCAGTTTTCAATGGCCATCAGGCTGTGGTTTCCTAAAAAACAAAACTAATGTTTTATTAGCACTGCCTGGAAATACTTAAGTCATTCTAATTATTTTGAATAGTTCACTGTATAGCAATAATAACCCATTAGAAGATGCATGCATCTATAGATACCTACAGATGTTTATTGATATCTATTACTTGAGGCAGTATTACTGGTTCATTGTCAAAATTTCTTTACAATATACACAGTGACTACATTATCAAATAATGTGGTTCAATAGAAAGAGAACTATAAAGCAGAATATTTAAAACCCAACATGTACTTTACATACATTCACAAGCATTTGCTTCAGACTGCTTCTAATCTAGTTTCAGGGACATGCCCTGTCTAGTTTCATGCCCATTAATGGGTAAAGTTCATAGGTTTCCTACACAGGTGCATATCTCAGCTCTGTTAAATTTTGAAGGTATTTTAACTACATAGTAAACCACAGTGTGAGAAAGATGTATAGTTGGTACCAGCTGGGAAATTTGCTTCAGAAGTGCACATGTGCAAACTGAAACAGTGATATTGACCCACTCTGAAGGGTTAGAAAGCTAAAATTTGCAGTGATGTAATTGTTTGTGGAACTACATCTGATATATTTTTCTCCCCTTGACATTGCCCTGCCCAATTTTCTTAAGTTATTTCTTCTTTTAGAAAATATTTTGTAAATTTTGAATGTGGCCTCTTAAATAATTTTAATTTCATATTCATCAATCATTTTCAGTTAATTTTTTAATTTTAATTAATACAGTGAATTTTACATGCCCTTTGCTATCTTTGTTTCTAGTCATAAGAGATTCCTTGAAAGATTAATTATTTTCAGATAATAAATAAATGAATAAATAAATGAATAGGTAGGACAATTAAAATCCAAGACATTTACAGTGAAGAGCTTATTCAGACACTATGACAATTTATTTGTTTATCTGTAATAATTACCTAAAATTATTGATTTTGAAATCCATTCATGTGTTATAATTACCTTATGTCAAGTGGATATTTTACAGTCAAGCAATTTAAAATAATCTTACACAATATAGAATGACTTAGCACAGCATATGAATCTTTAACGTATTATTCTGAAGTAATTAATTGCACATTTTTATTGCTATAATAAAGTAATTTCTTGTATTTTTAATCTGTACTATTAACTTTAGTAAATTTATTTTAATTCAAATAAATTTAATTTATTTCGGTCACTGTTCTACCACATAAATGTAATTTAAATACTTGGCCTTTGTGATTTACCCCTATTACTACCCTAAAATCATAGAGTCATTGGATAATTTAGGTTGGAAAAGACCCTTAAGTCCAACCATTAATCTAACACTACCAGCTCTGCCACTAAACCATGTCCCTAAGTGACACATCTACATGTCTTTTAAATACCTCCAGAGATGGTGTGTCAACCACTTCCCTGGGCAGCATGTTCTAATGCTTGAAAACCTTGTCAATGAAGAAGTTTTTCCTAACTTCTGATCTAAATTTCTCATAGTCAACCTAAGGCTGTCTCTTCTTCTATTAGTTCTTACCTGGGAAAAGAGACCAGAACCCACACCACTGCAACCTCTATTTAAGCAGTTGTAGAGTGATAAGGTCTCCCCTCAGCATCCATTTCTACAGACTAAAAAAACCCATTTCCCTCAGCTGCTCCTTATAAGACTTGTGTTCTAGAACCTTAACCGTCTTTGTTGCTTTTGTTTGGACTCACTCCAGCACCTCAATGTCTGCCTTGTAGTGACGGGCCCAAAACTGAACACAGTATTCAAAGTGTGGCCTTACCAGTGCTGAGTACAGGGGGGCAATCACTTCCCTAGTCCTGCTGGCCACACGATTTCTGATATAAACCAGGATGCTGTAGGCAGCCTTGGCCACTGCTGTCTAATATGCAGCTGTTAACCAGCACCCCCCAGGTTCTTTTCTACTGAGTAACTTTCCAGCCACTCTTCCCCAAGCCTGTAGTGTTGCATGGGGTTGTTGTGACCCACCATGAAACCCCAGGAACTTTGGTT
>NW_009941357.1:0-2594 GCF_000696875.1 Nestor notabilis | reverse complement strand
TCTTTCCCTGGCACTGTGGTGTGGTGCAGTCCCATACACTGTGTTGCTATACAGCTCCCCAAATACGTGTGCACATGCATCCAGCTTGTCATATTCTCAAATAATTTACAG
Organism: Nestor notabilis; assembly: GCF_000696875.1. Classification (NCBI taxonomy): domain Eukaryota; kingdom Metazoa; phylum Chordata; class Aves; order Psittaciformes; family Psittacidae; genus Nestor; species Nestor notabilis. The sequence continues at coordinate 2,483 of NW_009941357.1, read as the reverse complement.
TAATTATTGAGTAATTGCTATAGAAGTACAGAATATTTGTAGTGTGATTTTTTTCAAACACATCTTAAATGACTGAGCATGGCTAATCTTTTTTAATATTGTCTGTAAATCAATAAATTTTGTTACCGTAAGGAATTATTTGGGCATCAGGCTTTTAAAAAACTGTATTCCTAATGTGATTTTCCATGTACAAAATAGTATTCTTCTCAGGTAATTTTACATTTCCTAAAGTTAGGTGTCTAACCTAAACTAGTTATATCTTTCTTTATTGACAGTGATAGATAATAGTCTGTATAGACAGACATTTATAAAAGGCTGATCAAAGAGAGAGATCAGATAACTACCTGAGATAAAAAACCTAACTACTAGTGCACCTGAGTCCCATTCTTTTTGATCACTGTCATCCACTCTATTTTTATCCTCTGATTCTCAGTCTGTTATCCCCTATTATGGGGATTTTAAATCACTTGAGATTTAAAATCACTGTCCCTTATCTGCAGTAAAAAGTTGTCTCCAACATACTCCAGCATCTTTTCAGACTATCTGGAAAGGCATGAATAATAGCTATTCACTCAAAGAAAGAATCCACATTCAGAGCTAGACTAGTGTCTAAATTATCTAAGTAAAATAAATTATTCCTAGCTGGCGCTTCTCATGTGAGGCAGGAATAAGAGAAAATATATTTATATGCAAACCACAAACATCGATGAATTAGTGTGTTGCAGACAGCTAGGTAGTCAGAACAGCAGTTGGGAATACTTTTCATTTTTAAAAATTACTCAAATTAATGTAGTTGCTAATTATTCCATTAAAAGTAAACCTCCGTTACAACAACTCACCCAAATGGTTTACAATTGCTTGCATAGCCATGTATATTCTTGACTTAGACCCTAAAGTGGGAAGCTTTGAAGAACTCTTGCACAACTGTATCACAGAGGAAAATGTTTCTCTTCTTGCTTTTGTGAACCCATGCTTCCGGCCTATCCAGGTTTCTTCCAAACTAATCAGTCCTGTGAAGTAAACATTGATTCAAGCTGAACCACTTATCCATCAGCTGAGGAACAAAAACTATGCAGCTTTCAGAAATGCAGAATGAAGTAAGCTTGACATTATCCATATCCTCACAAAACATTCAGAAATACTGAACTGTTGTGGTTTAAGTCCAGCCATAACTCAGAACCATGCAGCCACTTGCTCACAACCCGTCCCCACCCACTCCCTGCTCTGTGAAGGATGGGGATAATTGAAAGAATGTAAACCTCAGGGATTAAGATAAAAACAGGTCAATAATCGAAGCCTAATATGAAACTACTACCACTAATAATAATAATGATGAAGGAGATAACAAGGGGAGAGAATATAAAACTGAAAAGGGAAAGGGAAAAAAACAATAAACACAAGTGATGCACAATACAATTGCTCACCGCCTGCCAACCGATACCCAGCCTGACCTGAGCAGCGATCAGTCCCTCCCAGGTGACTCGCCCCAATTTATACACTGGGTGTGATGTACTGTGATATGGAATACCCCTTTGGCTAGTTTGGATCAGGTCAGCACTGCCTTTTCTGCTTCCCCTCATGAGGCTATTGTAGACAGCAGCGAGATCACCCTTTCTTCTCCTTTTGTTGAAGCAGAAGCTATCAGGAGGACTGGCTACCCTGGATTTGGAGAAGGCTGAGGTTCTTAATGACTTCTTTGCCTCAGTCTTCACTAGCAAATGCTCTGACCACACCACCCAAGTCTTGGAAGGCAAATGCAGGGACTGTGAGAATGAAGACCTTAGGCCCACTATACGAGAGGATCAGGTTTGAGACCACCTTAAGAACCTGAATGTGCACAAGTCCATGGGACCTGATGAAATCCATCTGCGGGTCCTGAAGGAGCTGGCGAATGAAATTGCTAAGCCACTGTCCATCATATTTGAAAAATCCTGGCAGTCAGGTGAAGGTCCTGATGACTGGAAGAAGGGTAATATAGCCCCCATTTTAAAGAAGGGGAAGGTGGAAGACCCAGGGAACTACAGACCAGTCAGTCTCACCTCTGTGCCCAGCAAAATCTTGGAACAGATTCTCCTGGAAAGTGTGCTAAGGCACTCATTTTCATAAACCAGCGAGGTAGTTGGTGTCAGCCGTCATGGTTTCACTAAGGGAAATCCTCCCTGACCAATATGGTGACTTTCTATGATGGAGCTACAGAACTGATGGACAGCGGCAGAGCAGTTGATGTCATCTACCTGGACTCTAAATTGAAGAGATAACAATTTGATAGATGGACCACTCAGTGGATAAAGAACTGGCTGGACAGCTGCACGCAAAGGGTTGCGGTAAACAACCCAGTGTCAAGCTGGACACCAGTAAAGAGTGATGTCCCTCAGGAATGGGTGTTGGGACCTGTCTTGTTCTTTATCTTTCTTGGTGACATGGACAGTGGGATTGAATGTGCACCTCAGCAGGTTTGTCGATGACACCAAGCTGTGTGGCTC
>NW_009941356.1:166771-199114 GCF_000696875.1 Nestor notabilis | reverse complement strand
ACCCGCGTTGCGGCCGCGGCTTCCCCCCGCGCCGCCTGGCCCTAGGAGCAGACCTTCGTGGAAAGGCACAAAGGTCTCCGATAGCTGCGCCGCGTTTGCGTACACGCCCTGCAAGTGACTCCTCCGGGACCGGCCTCAGCCCGTGCGTGTGTATATCCGTGTCTGCTGCCCGCTGCTTCCCGGTTCTCCTCCATGCAGTCAGTTTTGTGCAGCCTGTAGTAGTCAATCCGGACTTCAGACAGCAGTACTTAACTAGGTCTAACGAGAACGGGTTTTGTTTCTAAATAGGGCAAATTACGCTTGCGGTTTGTAAACAACTCACTGTGCCCCTAATCTCACGTTTTTCCTCAAAACTGAAGTATTTCTAAAGAGAGCCTTGACATGAAATACGCCTTGGAATAAGCACTTGAATTTCTTCAAACAAAAGACTTGGAGAGGGAAGTAATCTTTTACATTTCTTGGAGAAGCTCCCCGAGTTTTGTTAATTAATAATAATAATAATATGCATAGTTTGCTCCAGGTGCTTCCTCCTAGGAGTCCAAGTGATTTTGCCATCCGTATTCATATGTGAATAGCTGTTAGAGTTTATACAGCAGCAGTGTTAGGCAGTTGGTTATGAAACTTGCATATACAAATACAAAACCACAGCAGAAAAGCTCCATTGTCAGCAACATCTTTTTGTGGGCAAAACCCAGCACTTCTGTTTGTGCCTCCTAACTGAGAAAAGCTAGTGGGTTAACTTTGAAAGTTAACAGGTAGAAAGAAGAGTAAACAGGGAGAAAAGCTAGAAAGCAGTTGCAGCCAAAGTGAAGCCAGGATTATTTCTGATGCATCCTGAACTGCCATGTCTGTATTTCTCACAGTAAATCACTGAGTAATGAAGAAAACCTGAAGCTGTTTGGGAAATGCAACAATCCAAATGGCCATGGACACAACTATAAAGGTAATTACATGTGTAGTCATGAAGAGAGGCTGCTCTCAGGCAGGCTGGGTTGAATGTGGAATAACCCATGGAAGAACTGGGCCAGTGATGTTTCTCAGCAGTCTGGTATGGCTTTTAGTGGCTGATTTGGTTTTTATTTTTAGAAGGAATCTTCAGCAATTGGGGGTTGAACCATGACATGGATTTGCAAGCTATTAAATAGATAATAAATATCTCAAGATCTTAGAATCGCAGAATAGTTTGGGTTGGAAGGGACCTCAAAGATCATTTAGTTCCACTGCCCCTGCCATGGGCAGGGACACTTTCCACTAGACCAGGTTACTCAAAGCCCTACCCATCATGGACTTGAGACTCACTTCGGCAGTCAAATCTACTTGTTTGTAAAATCAGTGAGTTTTGAATGGAGATTTTTCTGAGCAAAAGACATGCAATTTATGCAGGCCATAAACTTTATTTGGATGTTGTTTTCACAAATTCTGCCATCTGTGTGCAACCTGTGCACATAGAACCAGATTTCTCCAGTTATTAGGCTGGCTCCCTGCTAGCACTATGTTATTATTAGTACCCTGAAACCCCTGCTACAGAGCTACTAGCTTTACCAGGGAGGACAGGTTTACAAATTTCTGGACTGAAGATTTGTTTCTTTTAAAGCTGGTGATTGTATGGGCTCTTAGTATGTCTGCATTGTCCAGAAGACTTTGCTCATCAAAGGACTCTGATCTTGAGTGTGCCTGGCATGGGCTTTCACAAGGAGTAGGTGCTTTGGAAGTCATCTAGTCTTACATCTGCCTGCAAGGAGCACTTTGGGCATAGTGGTGTGTCTCTGGGCGTTAGGCCTTGGAGAACGACTTCTTCGATGAGCTGGGTGACTCTCAGTCATTATTCTTTATGGAATGTATACTCATGTTATAAAAACAGTGTCACTTTTCAGTGCTGGGAAGCAATGCACCAGTCCTTGTGGATTAGTGGTGAATGGGTTTTCTTGTCCCTATCAGTAGTGTGTTTGTTGTTAGGTTCATGGTGTTACCCTGACCTGATATTTTCTTTTCTTTTTTGTTCTTCAGTTATAGTCACTGTGCGTGGAGAGGTGAGATGCACGCTTCTTTTTTCCATTCCTTAGGGTGGCAGGACACATGGGTCCCCATCTTCAATGGTACTGAAGTTCTTGCTCAATTACTAGAGTTCCTGGGGTGTTTGTGGAAACGCTGTATGCATAACTATAGAAGTTCTTCTGTAATCACTGTCCTATTTATCTTGCCTTTAACAAGGGTTTGCAGATGACCACATTCAAGTCCAAGGTTTGTAATCATCTCTGCGCACATAGCTAAGTCTGCCAGAGTCTCACTGCAGAGTGTATAGGCTCAGGTCAGATCTGTGGGGCACCTTTGGGTGACTACTGAGCTATAGGGAGGCTTAGCACTTCCAGTAACTGATTGTGTCTGCTGTTTTATCAAGCTATTTTGCTACAAATATAAAGGGAAATTCTGCTTTTGCAGTTGTTTGTCACCCTTCATCCACATTGTTCTGTGTATACTGCAGAGAGAGTTGTTTAGATAGCACTTTGGTGTATGTTTTCCAAACAACTTTATGAGGATTTCCAGTTCCTAGGAAAAGGAACAGATACTAAAATTTAAAACCTCTTTCTTCTACATTTCCCAAATATGCTGTGAACTACACGGCTGACTTTGGCCCTAGAGCTGTACCTTCCCCACATGGGAGGTTGCCCTGAACTCAGGCTGGGGGTCTCTGTTTTGTCCCTGCATGTTCAACACAGAAGTTTAATGCCAGTTTTCATGCTTATGTTCATGCTGGACTGTTGCTTGAAGATTGAATGTTTCAGTGAGTTTTTCCTCCCTGGTGTCAGTTTTTAAGAGAGAGTGAAAGCACTGGAGGTTTTTTGTAGGCTGTAGGTAGCCTTTGGGGACATCACAGGAGTAGAACTGGAACTCAGTATGTGAAGGTGGAAAGAGGTATTTCTTGTGGCTCATGTGTCCTGAGTACACACATACTCTGGTTTGTACAGGCTCATGGCAGCCTGGTAATAAGGATGTACGTGCAGCTAGGCTGTTAATCTCCCTTTTGTTTTCCCTGCAGATTGACCCAGTCTCAGGAATGGTTATAAACCTGACAGACCTGAAAGAATATATGCAGGTAATAGCACTATTTTCCTACACATCCCTTGGTAGAATTGATTAGAGCTTAGCAATTTGTCTAGTACCAGGGTGGAGACATGGTGAGTTGATGATGGTACAAAATAAAGAAGAAATTAAGGAATGATTTAAGACTAAAAAGCTTTAGCACTGTGATACAAGGCAGTACGATGTCTTCAGCTAGGAAGTTAACAGGTAGATGTAGGGCTCTTATCCTTTTCTGTGTATCGTTGCCTTGCTGTAGTCCCATGTGCATGGTAATTTGAACCTCAAGTGTGCTGATAAACTGGGACAAGATTGTCACTGTTTTCTTTCTGCAGGAGGCAATCATGGAACCCCTTGACCACAAAAACCTGGATAAGGATGTGCCATACTTTGCTGAGGTTGTGAGGTGGGTGATGGGGACTCTTCGTGACATTGGTTACAGGGAACAGTCTTCAAGTCTTAGTCCTACATCTGAAAGAGCAGCCTTGATACCTTGATACAGGTGTGTTGCACATGTGTTACACACACCTGTGCATGTCAGGTGCTGTGTGCCCTGCCTGCCTTCAAGCCCTACTGCTGTGCCCTTATTATGCTGGGCTGGGTGGAGGCCTGCTTACATACCAAGATAGGCACCACTTGCTTATACCTAGGGAGCCTTTTACAGACTAGCACTTGTAACATGAGACTGTCTGTGGACAGCTTGGGAGACAGATATGACCTATTAATTAGACCTCATTTCATCCATGTTTGCTGTCAATGGTTCTAGTCCCACTTAAGTTCAAGGTGTCATCATGCGAAAGGTGCCTGCATGGCTCCCTGTGGCTGTCAGCATCCTCTCTGGTCCATTCTGGGTACAGCCTCCTCTGATGTCATTGCTGCAGTTCTGAATCTGCCCATGTTTCATTCTTAGCACCACGGAGAACCTTGCTGTATTCATCTGGGAAAACCTCAAGAAGCTCCTGCCCGTGGGAACTCTTTATAAAGTGAAAGTGTATGAAACGGACCAGAATATTGTTGTTTATAAAGGAGAAGAAATAATGTCTGAGAAGTGAAGAGATCTTAAGTTCAGTTGGTCAGAAACTGCTGCACAGTAAGATCAGTGGATTACTTCAACCCTGCTCACTGTATTTCCTACATCTAGACAATGATTACATGTTACGTAAGGATGAATGCAGATGTTTCACAAGAATTCTTGCAGCAGTCTAATGATTTGGGTTCTCAGTATTCATCTGTCTGTTTTTTCTCAAGACATTCCGATTTTGCAGATCCAGATGACCAAGCTAATATGAAATTTGCAGTTGTGCTGTGTTAAATAAAGCTGGTGGGTCATCGCTGCTACAGGAGGCTTTTCGTTCTGCATCTGATCATGGACAGCTGAAATAGTAGGGCATACTTTGAGTCCATATCCGCTGAAGACTCCTGAAAGCTTGTTGGCACAAGCAGCCAGATCAAGCATATTTTTCTTGGGGAGGTTTTTATAAGTTCTGTAGGAACAGGATCAAACATTCTTTAATCTTTCTGGAGCAAGCAGTCAGCTCATATTCCTCCTGTGATGATCCTCATTTACATGGTATTTTCATTATCAGAATCCCATGTTGGGAAGGTCTTCTAGACAGAAGCAGCACTTGATACCAGTCATCAGGGCTGCAGGTTCCTGCTGTCACTTGCAGATTAGTAGATGCAACACTGTTCAGCATAGGTTGTTACAAAAGGACCAGGCTGTGCAATGAGTTTAAATGAACACTAGCCAAATTATTCTAAAGATTCCTGAATTTGTAGGTGTACTCTGAAAACTAAGTGCTGGAAGAGGAATGCATGTTAAAACCAGTTAGGGAACAGTTACTGTACAATTGCTATGGTTAAAAGCCATAGGATCAACGTGTGTCTCCAGAGGTGGAAGTAATGGTACTTCCACTTCTGTGGAGTGTGTGCTAATGTTTATCACATGAGCACGACCTGAAGAGTAATTAAGTATGGCCGTGAAGAATAACTTTATGCATATAATTTAAGATGTGATTTCCAGAGTAATAATTCCCTTGCTTTACAAGGAAATTATTCATCTGAATAACAGTAGCAAACAGCACCATTTAGAAAGGCTTAATCAAGCTTGCCTTATAGTTAACCTTGGCTGCACGCTGCTATAGGCTGAGGGTAAAGTAGCCTTCTGTAGCTATCAGTTGTGCTGGAAAGTAGTTTTTACACTTCCAAAAATATACTTCTGACTTCTTTCTTTTAAATTGTGACAGTTTTATGTGAGGACAATTCTGTGCTGTCTCCTGCCTTGATCCATCTTTGATCAAACTTCCTGGATGAGCTTCTAAAATTGAACAGTAAGAAAAGATGTGGAGATGAGGGATATTCCAACCTTCTCGCTTTGGTAGAGCAAAACCTCTGCCATGGGAGCTCCGTCATTGTTGTGGTTTTGGTTTTTCTGGGTTTTTTTTCCCCTTCTTCTCTCTTAGCAATAGTGCTTTGGTGAATAATTAGCTGAAGGTTCATTCCAGTGGCACTTAGTAGAGCATGCTCAGTGCATCAGAAGAAGGGAACACCATTGTCAGGCTGTTGCCCCTTCTCCCTTTTTTTCCCCCAGACAGGAACCAGTCAGTTTTTTTCAGCATGGGCTCTGCCCATGGAGGTTTTGCAGCTTTCCTGAATGTTCCTGCTGGTCTGTAGTTTACAAGTGTGCTATGTCATTCTGGTTTGCTCAAATCATGTAAGTCATACTGGATGATAGCTGCTGCTGATAATGATTCACAAAGCATTTGGTGTCTTCAGTGAGTCATGGAGATTAAAACATACCGTTTGATCTTTTTATCAGAAGAGTAATTAAGCCATTGACGTTGTTGACAAAAAAAACCCAAGCAAACAAATGGTTATATGTATATAGCACAGCCCATTACTATTACTGGCAAGAAGTCAGGTGCTAGGCCAGGAAAAAACTAGCCCAATTCCTGTTCTTTTGCTGCAGTGCAACATAGCCTTGATAAAGTCCCACAATAGCTCTAGTTTTTATATTTATTGCAGTGCTGCATGATGGAGATCTACTTATATCTTTCATTCTGATCTCTCCGGTTTAAATGGCAGCAGATCTGGAGAGGTGGAAATAAACTCATTGATTTGGTAGCAGCTTGTGTGAAGGGGGTCAGCAGTATCAGAGCTGGAATTGTAATTGCCTGGGTCTCAAGAAATTACAGTGTATTCTGTCCTTTATCCTGCTTAGAGGGGCCTTGATCTTTGCAGCACTGTGTGAGCTTCATGTACAGAAGTGTCTGTAGGAATCAGCCTCCAAATTCACAGGTTAGGGAAGTAGGGTTATATAAGGAGAGAATTAACTAACATAATTAAACATGAAGTCTCTCTCTGCTATAACTTAGTTACTGAGTGATTAAATTGTTTGAAAGAGAACTGTTTGGGTGATGGTAGGGTCCGAGACAGCAGTTCAAATGTTAGAGCTGACCCAGGAGAGCTACTGTAGGACCAAGACTCCCAGCTTTCGTGCACATAAATGTAAATAGCAGTATAATGACAGCATGACCAGAAATATGATGGGTAGTGCTTGGTAGGGACTGAAGAAGAAGACCCAATTCTGCCTATGTGTCACATGGAATGGTGAATCATCAGGTTATATAGAAGAGGGGTAGTGCAAAGGCAGAAACTGAGTGAATGGGGAGTTGCCAACTAGAAGAAAATTTTGGGGCTGCCCAGTTCCAAAGGAAAGCTGTTCAGCAGCAGCTCTTTTTTAATAATTGCGTCTAGGGAACATTTTCTTATTCTGCCTCACTGTAAGGATGAAAAGTCTTTACTCTCTTTTCTGTGCTTGAATGACTGACCACAGGAGGACTGTGCGTTCAGCCAAGACCTGTGCAGTGTGGGGAGAGGGAATTGATTGTTTTCCCATGATGTCTGGAATTACAAAACAGCACAGAGCAAAAGGGGCGCCATTAGGAAAGGATCAGCAAAGCAAAAAACAGCAGCTAGGACTGGGGTAAGTCCTGCCACTCTGTTTTATGTGCCACTCCCTGGGCTGTTATTTATAGTTCATTGCCACCCCTACAATGACAAGTTAATAAATAATCCAGGTATCGCTTCTGGTGCGGGACACGGAGCCCCTACCAGGAGCTGTAGTTCAGACAACTGGCAGGTGCTCCCAGAGGTTGTTCCAAATGCAGTGTGAGGCTCGATGCTGTGCTACAAATGGAACCAACTTATTTACAGTGCAAAGGAAAATTCAAACAAATGACCCAAAGTTTCCCCAGTGTGAGACCCAGAGACTATCACAGGAACAGAGTTTGAACTAAATGACTAGATTTTGGGTCCTGTATGAATTAGAGCTAGCAGAAGGGAGCCCAGGACTGAGAGACCACAAAGATCTGGTTGACTGCACCAGTGATCCCCAACCTTCCAGCACCACAGCAGAGCACTTTAACACTGGCTGGTCTTTATGGGCAAATCTCTGGCAAGTGCTGGAAATAGGCCAGGGAGATAAATTGTCTTGTTTCCATGGACCTTCCTCATATCAGCCTGTTTGGCCACGCATGAAAGCATTCTGGCTTTCTCATAAGTGAAGACAGGCTAGAGAGCTAGAGAGAGAGCTGCCAAGGGGATATTTTCTAGGAGAAAGGGTTGTCTTAAATGTGATGATATATTTGTCCTCTACATGCATCCCCACAGCTGTAGGACCTTACTCGTCTCCGCCATTATTTCTGCTGCAAAACTCACAAGTTCAGCAAAATACTCGACATTCTGATCTAGATTCTGTGGTGGAGTGGCTCCATTATTGCCTTTGGGGCAAAAAAGGAAGACATGGGCAGCTGTCCTGGTAGCAGGGCCAGATAATGTGGCCTGCTCTTTTGGGACATATAGCTCTGAATCAAAGGAGAGTCTTGTTTTGCTTGCACTTCAGGGTCGGAAACTGAGGTGATGCTCGTTCTTTTCGTAGTGTTATTGACAGCTCTTTTGTTTGGCACCTTATTGTTTTGGGGTTTATTTTTAATTATCTATAGCAGTTTCACATGTTTTAGTCTTGGCCATTTCTTTTATCCACTGGTGTGAGCTTTTTGTGTGTTGCAGGCCTCACCCTTATTTCCTTTACTGCTGAAGCAGAGTTTCTGTATATTGGGTTCAAATTCCACACTACAATGCTGTACCCTTTACACTCCTTTTCCTGCTTACGTTTGTGTAGTAGGTTTCACCAGGGAACTGGGACAGGGATATAAAAAGAAGTGCTAGTATTTGCTACAGAATAGTGTAAAAGTTAATGAGAATGACACTGATGAGGCATATCAGTGGAACAAAGCCAGTAGGAGTTCATCTTTGGAGGTAAACTGTATTGCTCTGAATGCCTTGTGCCTGCAGATAATATGGTAAGTGGAAGTTGCCACAAGCATAGTTAAAAATAATTTCCTATCTATTATCCTAGGCTAGAACTGTAATCTTATGAGATAAGGGCATCAACAGTGAGATTAAAATCGAACACTAGTTTACAGCACTAATTAGAATTTTATTGTGTTGCGCTCTGCAGTAGCAGAAGATAAAACATATTCAGATCTCTGCTAATTACCCTGCCTGCAAAACAGATGCCAATTAGAATAGCTGGACCCTAAAAAATTATTTCTACTAAATTCTGGCCAAGCGTTCCATTAGCACATCACTCCAGGTCCAGGCGTCAGACCAGAGCACCAGTTGTATCCACGCAGGTTTGAGTACAGTCCTTCTCCCAGCAGCTGCCCTGGCATCTGAAAAGTGCTGAGAAAATGGGACAGTGCTGAAGAAAGGATCAGATTCACAAACAAGGTAGGAGAAATTAGTTTTACAGTGGTTGTATTCAGTATTTCCAAGTAAATGGCACCTCTCAGTTTATTGTTTCTCTTCCTGGAGAGGGTGCAGAGGATCAGGAAGAGAGCATGAGGGAGAGTCTGAATGTATTTGTGTCTGTGTGTCTGATGCAGGGACCAGAGTCTATAGGGGCAATTTGATACTGACCCTGAGCACTGGACCTGCACCTCAGATATTGTTTTGAGTTGGGCCTTACACCAGTATCTGATGGGAAGGATAGAGCCCATTCCAGTGTCTGAAGGACCTTTTTTCTTCCGATAAGCATGAAAGATAACACAGCTTTGAGTCCTTTCTCCTTCTTCCCTTTGAATTGTGTATGTGGGAGGGGCGTGCATTTCCCAGTGTGATGAAATGCATGGGCAAATTGTCTTTGGATGGGAACGATTCTGAATACAAACCCCATAGACCCGTCTATATGCTGGGTTGATCCTTGTCATCCCTGCTGGGTATATATGCTTAATCTGGGCCCAGAGAGTCTGCACATAGTGATAATGCAGGAGCTTTCACGTTAAAGCTTCCTGTTACTCCATAACTTTAAAGAGTAAGATAATTTCTTGGCCTGGAGCTGAGACCAGGAGAGGTCTTGGCAGAGCCACCACCTGTAAGGGCTAATTGTAGGGACATCACAAACTCGGGGCTAGTAAGGCCGGGTTAAAGCCAGTTATTTGATCCATGACCATTGAAAGACCATTACAATCTGGGACTCAGTCTCCTGAAGAGGAAACTGCAAGAGGATTAGTGGGACAGGGCTGCCTTTCTGACTCTGCCTTCCAAAAAAGCCTTCTGGCCCACCCCGTAGAGGATTGCAATTACAGGGCTCACCTACCTATATTTGTGTCTTTATGTGCTCATCTGTTGGGTCAAAGCCAAATATTTCACAGTATTCAGAATCATTTCATCCCCACCACCACATCACAATGAAGCCAGGAAGTAATGTTAAATACAAGAGCCAACTTTCATTCCTTAATTTATTTAGATTAGTTTAAGAAAAAATTACTTTCCAGAAGTTTGAAATTTTCTAAATAAACACCATCCATATAAAAATACAAACAATAATAATAACAATAAAAGCAAGACATTCAGTGTCCCATACAATCTTGCCCTACAACAAAATCAGTTGTTGATTAAAAAATGAGGAAAAAAATACCCACTCTGGTATTCCAGAAAGCCAGAAGAAAACCAGATAAACTTTATAAGGCTTCCTCTGAAATAACACAATCTAGGGGATGCTGGATCAAATAATAATAAGGTGGAGCATAAATTCCCAAGGCCTGGGCCTTTATAGAGGATACCCTGCCAGCAGGATCTCCAGTTTGTCGCTGCTGAGCTTGTCCAAGTGGAGGGCACACTTACTTTCTCTGTGCTTGCACTGGAGGTTTTGAACTGGCTGAGGCACGTGAATCCTAAATCCATAATTTCCCTTCCCAGGATCAATTCTGCTTCCAACAGTTTTGGTGAATATGCTGTGGGGGACTGTGTCAGACTGTCACTGAGGCACATACACACACAGAAACACACATGCTGTGAGGGCAGGTCCCAGGCTGCATAGCCAAAAGCAGACCTCTTCTTGAGCTTCTCAGCAGATCCCGGTACCCTGATGAGAAAGAGGGCCTTTTCCCTCTTCAAGCATTTTCATCTGTTTTGTATGCTTCACAGAACCCCAGGTAATGAGGAAGGAATTGATTCAGGTATCGTTCCTTTGTTAGACAGGGTCTGCTCTTGACCATGCTGTGCTTTTCTAGCTGAGAAGCTGTAACAGAGTGATCTCTGACTTGTTATGAAACGTTTCATGTTGAGATTGCTGGCCCTGGGTGTGGGAATTAAGGAGACGATCAGCTGTCTGGTCAAATAGACCTTCATAATTTAATGTAGAAGTGCAGTTATCATCCTAATACAGAGAAGTGAATAGTTTTCCTGAGTAGATCAGCTGCCTGCCCTCCCATGCATACCACAAGCAAGGAGGAAAGGTGCACCACAGCTGGGTCATCTTCTCTTCCTGATTTCTAGGAGAGCAATTTGCTTGTGACAAGGAGCAGTGGCAACTGAATGACAGCTATGAAGAAGGAGCTGCTCTGAACCATGGAGACAGCGTTGAAGGTGGAGTTGGTGATTGGTTGTGCTGTGGTTGTTTCTGATTCTGAAATGGAAGAAAAGCCCAAGGGCTGATTAGAAGTCCAGAGGAGCAGCTGGACTGCAGACCTACTCCAAGAGGCTGCGTGTAACTGATTTGACATCAACTGATTTCTTAGAAATGAAGGGTCAAACCCATGGCGGGGAAGTGGGGTGTCTGACTATATACAGTGACATCAATGGAGCATCAGCATAGGCTTGAGGCTCCTGGCTGGTAGGGGATTCTCTGGATTATCAGAAACATCTGTGATGGCACAGTCACAATTTCTGCTTTTTATCTGCATGACAGAGTGAATAGGGGGATGAAGCCTCTGCCAATACGTGCAGAAATAAGTAAGCCTGTCCTCTCGTTTGTAGTTGTTTAATGTCCCTTAAAGCAAAAAGGAAACTTGAAAAGGTTTTAAGTCCAACATTATAACCTGAAAACCTCTAGCTAGCTCGAGCACTCTAGTGGCTTTGCCTTCTCCTGACTATTGGAAAGATGAGCTATTCTTCAGCAGATGGTACACTGAGTCCAACTTTCCCCTTCCCAAAACACCAGTGTAGCCCTTGCTTGATGTGTCATTCACCCTGCTGTTTGAACTGCCCAACTGAAGCTTATTTACCTCTGTTCAGAGTCACAGTCTTGAACTCGGCGGATTCATCAGTGAAGATGATATATGCCCTGTGGAAGGAAGGAAGAGAGAAGAAAGTACATTCAGAGAAGAGCAGCTGAGTATCTCACATAGCCCCATGTAAGAATATAAAGAGGACTTTCAAAGCAGAAGAGGAGACAGGAACTACAAAGTCATCCTGACCTCACTTATGTTTCCCTCCAGCTATATTGCATTTTTTTTTAACATCTGAAACACTTCTTCATTACACTTTCCTTGCTTTACTGCTCTTCTGTGGATGGGATAGGGGTGCCTTGTAAAAGGGTAGCAATTTACTGTGACCATCTGCTCCTTCCAATTAGAACCACTATTGTCATGAACTGTTGTGTTCTTCCTTCCTGCAGATAAGGCCAATCAGGCTAATGGCTATGGTTTCCTCTGACAAATATTTCCCACTGATGCAACTCCATTAGTGTTAATGGAAACAAGAGGGGTGTTCAATCTACTCATATCCATAGAACTAATTTACATCCCTAATAATATGAGCAAGTCTTTAACTACGAGACCATCTGTGGGGCGACCTCTAGATGTGGCTTTGCAGTAAATGTTTCCTTGGTATTTTCAAGGAAGATCTGGAGAAGGCTCAAAAGGTTTGTCTCAGCCCCTGCTCTAGAGGTGGGTTCTTGATTCTGGGCATTGCCAAGAGCTTATATGGACAAGTACTGTCCCAGCTGAATACTTAAAGGTGGAGTATAGTCTTACCTTATTTCCACAGAAGATATGTCACTGTCTGGAGATGTCCAGTTTGCTGTTTTCTGAGTGGCATTTAGTACTGCTGTGTCAATAGAACTGCAGTTGTCCCTGTCTGCCACATTCCATACTCCCACGGAGATTTTTTCTGGGGAAATGGCTTGCAGTAAATACTCAGTCACATTCTTGCTGTCAGTGAGGTTTGTGTTGTCAGTAATTGTAACTGGAAACAGAGCAAGTTAGACAAAGTAAGTTGTCTGTTCTGTAAGACAGCCATCTCCAGACTTCATGCCTTCAGGGTTTTCAGCCAAGGAAGTATTTGCTCACACAGTGCTCTCTGTGTGCACCAGAAGCGTACAAAGAGAAGGTGATGTACTGTAGTCCTCCCTGAATTACAGGAACCCCCTTATCTGCTCCCTCCCCATTTAGGGAATAGACTAGGTAGAACTCCTCAGTCACCAGATTCAGCCCCTGCTATTGTAGGTACTGTATCTGTAAGTGAAACCAGTGCTCCTTGTGAGTAAATCTCTTCTGGATCCCATACAAATGGCAGGGATGGAAAAGCTAAAGGGGACAAAATTTTGGGCTATCAGTTCCTCCCTTCAGCCCATAGCTATGAGTGTGCCAGACCCCACCCTTTTTTTGCCACATCTCTGCTCCAGGCTGCTGTTTCACAGCTTTGTATCATGCTTTTGTTGCAAGCAGAAGTTGGACAATAAGCAAATGAAGCAAAGAGGACCTGGATGCCAGGAAAAAGTGACTCCATAGCTGTGCCTCCCAGCCCAGGTTCTTGTGCGTGCTGTACCGCTGTGGCCCTCTTGGCCCTTAGCACCCTTCTGGTCAAATTAAGTCTGCCAAGATTGTCAGAAGCTACAGGAGCTGATATGAGACGGTAACTAGGATCAAAGGTCAGGCTGCCATTTACTTACAGTTAGTTTTCTAGGATTGACCCTAACTATCTGTCAGCACCAAAGGAACCTCTTCACCTTTGTCTTTACAGCCATTGCCATCGAGAAGTGCAAATTCTCAGGAAGAAGGAAAGGAAACAAAGTGATGAAACAACTTCCCTGGAAATTCTGTGTTTGCAAGAGCATTCTAGTCGCTCTATGCAAATTTAGGCAAAAAGATCAAGGGAGGAAAAAAGCACCCTAAGGAAGAGTGCAGTGTGAAAACTCTGAGATCCAGGCAGATGTGGCTTACCTAGGTAGGTTGCGTTTGCGTGGTATGCCTCAGGTGTCACGGTTACAGTAAAATTGCTTGCAGTTGCGTTCAGGAGCAAATCACATCTTTGTGTATATGATGGGACAGCTAGTGTCCCAATGAAGAGGAGTTGCACCAAGAGGAGGAAAGTTGCCATGATTCACTTTGACGTCTCTGTTTCATGCACCTGCACCTGGGAACTGCGAAAGCCTCACACTTACCAGCTTATTTATATTCTGGTTTTGATGAGGTAAATGCAAGTATTTCCTCCTCCCCATCTAGCTCACATGTACACACCCCCAGTGGGAGGTTTCAGTCATGCTTTTAGAGATTACTTCATTCTGCCTGCTTAGCCTCTGAGTGAACTGATTAAAATAAAGGGGTGACCAGCTGAGAGGAATTAGAATGGACAGTGTGCATGTCACTGAGGATCCCGGGGCTAAAATTAAGTCTCTGTATGTGTATATCCCTTGAGCTGCCTTTGCATGGTGTACACTGTGTGGTGTGCTTGCATGCTCATGGTCTTTGTAACCTCTTGCGGAAGCCCACATTCTGAAAATGTGGAGGAGTATCTGCACTCCTGTTTTCAGCTCAGGTCCAAGCTTCTTGTAAAGGCCAAGCTGTTCCAGAAAATGTAGAAAACCCATCAGGGATACATCCTTGTAGAGATGGTCAAATACAGCTTCTACTTCTCCGTGGAGAAAGCTGGGAAGTAAAGGGCCAAGAGCCTATTGAAAGGATGGTCTCTCTAACTCTGGACCATAACCCCCTTTCACAGCATGTTCTTGTTACGGGGCCGATCACTTACGTGATTCTTCTCAAGCGCTACCTTGCCAAATCATTTTGGCTGTACCCCTCAAATAATATTGGATAAGTTTCTCTTTTCAACCCTTTCCTCTTGCCTGGATTTCTCCATTGTCACCTGCAGACCATTCCCTGGGGTTTTCAGAAGCTGATTTTGCAAGAGCTCTTTGAGCTACCAGGATGATGCTGATGTGCAGTGAGAAAGCGTTGGTGAGAAAGGGAACACTGCCTCATTTCTGTGAGCAGGAAGGGTTCCTCCCCCATGCCTTCCACCTTGTTGGGAAAGGAGCAGTGGATACAGCCCTGAGCGAAACCCGGAGTGTGTGACACCCAGTAATTAGAGATGGTGATGATCATGAATTGGTTCCACTGGAACACAGATCACTCCAGAACCTGTTTCTAGTGCTAATTCCACTGAGGGCAGTTATTTCCAGCTGTCAAAATAAGCAATATGCTGAATGCATAGGTACACCAGATGGGCTGGATCCTCAAAAAGGATCTTTTCCTCTATCTGCTTTACACTTGCAGACATATAATTGGCAGCCCACAGGAAGCTCCTGGAGAGTGTTTATGCTGTAGTTTTGTCAAGTCCACCTTCTCCACTTTGATCCAGCCTCTGCTGAGTCACCCAAGAGGCTGGGAGAGTGGGAAGTCTGGATTTTCCTCTCTGTGCTCATCTTCCCTTTTTCCACTCCCAAAGCGCCTCGCCCAGGCAGGCTCCACCACCCTGCGAGTGACCCACAGCCTTAGAAGGAAGCTGTTGTGTTAAATGCTTCAAATAAAAGTTGAGCAGAAGTGGAAGAAAAAGGGAAAGTACAAGAAAAAGAATAGATGAGTTCAGGACAATCAGAGCAAAAGGAGAGCAGAAGGAAAGAGGTCAGAGAAAGAGAGGATGTGTTGGAAGAGTTGATCCGTGTTCAGTGATACTAGCATCGGTCAGAGGGAAACTTGACCCTAATGCAAAGTATGAAGGAAATGATAAACTGAGCTCTTCTGGCTCACAGAATCAAATACTTCCGCAGGTCCTCATTTCCTTGTGGTTTTCTTCCTTGCCTTCTGCCCTACTGGGAGCTTCTCTGAGCAATGTCCGCAGCTCCACTGATACCCAGCCTCAGTGGGCAGCACAGTGCGGAGTTCAGAAAGGCTCTGCATGTTCCCCTCAAGGCAGGAGAGAGGGCACCAAAGGGCTGCAAGTCCTCTGGAACTAGGAACTGTTCTCCTCCACTTGTTGAACAACCTTTTCTGCA
The DNA here is from genome assembly GCF_000696875.1 of Nestor notabilis. Taxonomy (NCBI): domain Eukaryota; kingdom Metazoa; phylum Chordata; class Aves; order Psittaciformes; family Psittacidae; genus Nestor; species Nestor notabilis. The sequence goes on along the minus strand of NW_009941356.1, from coordinate 183,477 downwards.
AGCACCTTAAGGAACATGAGAAGTCAGTCAGAAAAATGGAATGGGGGGAAAGCAAACAAAAATGGAAATGGAGGATTTTGCAAGCACAACTTCTCTTGTGATGCTGTTTGCCCTTGACAGTTTCATCTGATGTCTCCTTGCAAAAGCTCTGTGCCATCTTTCAGTCTGTGACGATGACTCAGTATCATGTCACTAGGACAAACAGCTGGTAATAGATATGTTTGCCTCTCAGAGAGAAATAATTTTGAAAAGAAAAGGCAGGGTGGGATCATGTCCATATGTAACAAGGAGCATCCTGCTGCAAAATCTTATCCAGGGCAAAAGAGATCTTTGTAACTGATGATGGAAGTGACAATGTTTATTACATAATGTACACTCAGTGGGGCTTTTCCTTATCAGTGAGTTTTGTTCCTCATCGGTTCCTGAAGAGGTTGAACTTGGTGGGGACAGTGGGAGCCGAGGCCTGCCTCTGGGAGGCGATAGAGCCAGAAAGCTCCATCAAGAAGAGAGCTCCAGGGAGCAATAAAATATTTTTAGCCCCAAAAGTGACTTCATAGTCATTAATTTAGCCAGTCATAAGCCCGTGTACTAAAGCAAATCATATGGGTGTGAAGTCCAGTGGGGAAAGGGCAGGGAGTTCCTCAGTAAATTCAAGGATGGTTTGGAAATTATTTAGGGATGTTTCCCTGTCTCCCACCCTTACTACAGGTGTTACACAATATGGAATCACTTGGGGTTTATTCCCTTTTGGCAAGCAGAGGTTAGCCTCTTGGCTCTGTTTCTTGCTAGCACAAGTGGTTTGGTTCCTTCCACGTATTTGTGGGCAGAACTTACTCTAGAGCTCTGATTTCCACAAGCTACTGTCAAGGTCAAGTCATGGCTGTTTCCGAGAAAACTTGTCCTGTTCTCTGCTTCCTTGCAATAGGTGGTTTCTGCCTCCCAGAACCGGCAGGGACAGCTATTTGGAGCAGGGCCCTTTGCCTTGTTTTTGTGGGGAGGCTCCACTCTGCCCTGCGTGTTCCAGTCAATGCCACACAGGGAGGTGAACAGGAGCAGCAAGGAGACCTCACGCTACAGTACTCATGTGCTGAGGGAACAAGTATGAGCACGGGTGACTCAGACACCGCATTGCATTTCTCTCTGTTCCCCAGGGGAGTGACCCAGGGAGTAACTCAGAAGCTGCAGTCCCCACGGCTCATGTCTTCCAGGGGCTTCCTGAAGGCGATCTGGCTCGTACGAGTTTGAAGGGAGGTGTCTCAGCAGTTCCTTTGCTGTGTACACCCAGACGTCTGGGACTGCTGGTCACTGCGGAATGTCCACACAGCTCTTGGAGCTTCTCAAAAGGTTCCATCCTGCAGACCAGGAGCTCCTGGAAGTCTGATCCTAGCTATCTCATTCGAACAGTGGGGCCTCACTAAGCATCACTGGGCATGGCAGTGAGGGCATTGCAGCGTGGCTCATCCAAGAGCCTTCTCTACTCACTGGTGCAGAGGGTGTCTGGTCCCTGTGTTTTTTTCCTGCAGCAAATCCACTCCTTTTTGTCTTCCCCAGAGTTAAATTAATCTTCCTTTTGGTGGCAGAAGGACTGGAATTCCCAGGCAAGCAGCAGCACTTTGAGTTTAGAGCTCTGCTTCGGGAATGGAGATGAAACCCTTCAGCATATTGGCTGAGAGTTAATCAGAAGCCAGTAAAGAGAAACCTCCTCCAACGTGCAACCCAGTAGGAGGAGAAGGCAAGTGAGGGGGTGTCTTTTTGGCAAAAATGCAGCAATTTGGCAACAACTGCATGTAACCACCTGCTTCGCAGCATGGAAATGTGAGTCACAGCTAAACTGGATCAGGCTGTCTCTCTGGCACTGTGGTTGCAGCAAGAAAAATCATTCAGGTCAAGCAGAGGCTAAGCTAGGGCAAGGGCAGGGTGGTGAGAAAAGGGACGGATGGTGGCAGAAAACAGAGAGGGAGAATTCTCTGTATTCCCTGTTCTAGTGCTGGATGGGAGAGCCTTGTCTGTGCTGCAGTTACACTGTACAAGGGCAGCACAGCTTTGGCCCCAGCACAACACTCTGGCCCATGACTCCAGGCATCCTCTTCACCAGGCTGCTGGCCCTGCATGGCAGAAGGGGACTATGCCCAGCTCAGGGCAAGAAGTATGTTTGCACTGTGCTCTTCTACGTGGGTTTATTGGATGATTTGCTCTGGGTAAAGAACTCAGGGCAGTTGAGACTTACTGGCCTGTTTTGCAAACAGTGGGTTTTGCAAATGTTTTTTTCTGCTTGCACTGCTGAGCTGGCTTTAAAAGCTGCCTTGTCCGGCTCTCGGTATGAGGTGAGTTACCACTGCTGGCATGGACTTTGCTCTTCTGGTCCAGGGGCATTGGTGTTAACAGTGTCACAGCTGTTCTCTGCAGCTTCTAGAAGTCAGATGGAGGGCCCTGCCTCACCCCATCTCCTGCCTCCTTTCAGGAGAGGAGAGTAAAAGCAAAAAGGGGACAGAGTAGGGCACACAGGTCGTTGTGGCTTGCTGGAGTTGCGGATTGGATGAAGAACGCATTTTGCATCAGGAGGGATCTGGGAGGCTGCCAGTCTCACCATGTGTCACGGGTTTGCTGCAGGGAAACACCTCAGTGCTGGTCCTCTGCCATCTAGGCTCTCAGCTTATCCCTGGCATGGGATTTCCCACAGACAGCAGCAGAAGGAATCTTCAGTTTTAAGGCTCTTTATCCTAGTCTGTTAGGCCTGAAAAGGGGCTTTATCCAGGCTTGCATAAGAAAAGGTGTATTGTACTCAGCATTTGCCTCTGAGGGATAAGGTTCTAAAAAGCTCCCTTGTTATCTACATCAGAAGGGGCTGCAGGGAGAGGGAGGGCAGGCTGGCTCTGGTTTGAAGGACAAACATTTTGCAAAAGGGCACTTCCCTCAAGTGAGCAGTTTAACAAGGGAGTTTTCCTGCTTGCCCTCCGTTGCTTCTTTGTACTTTATTGTGAAACTCCTAGTAATTTTTCCCCTCTTCCAGTGGGTTTTACAGGTACAGCTTCCCATCATGTTGACCTTCTGCCAGCCTGGCCACCTCCCCTTGCTCGTGCCCTGAACCCACAAGGTGCTTCCTTTGGGAGAGGATGCAGGGTGGGATTACATGGGGAGGCAGGGAAAGGTAGGCAGACCTTAGTACACCTTGACCTATGAGACAAAACGCACATGAAGTTACACCCCATTGTGCTGGAAGGCAGGGCCTGTTACTGAAGGGTAGGTGTAGTACCTGGATAAATGGAGCCTAGTCATTCTGGAGCAATAGGCTTGACACATCCTTATGCAAACGAGTACTGTTTGCTCATGCAAACCTGCCCAAGACAGAAAGGTGAGACAGCCCAGGTGCAGGACCTCTCCTGCCAGATGTGCAGAGGCCGCTGCAAATCTCATTTTGCACTATGGAAAGCCCAGTAAGTTTGGTCCCCAAATGATCCTTGATCACAAGAGATAAGAGAAATAGCAGCTAGGAGCTTGCTCTCTGCAGCTCGGAGGTCTACAGAATAGCATCTGGGTTTACTTGCTTCCTCTACTTCCTCTTTCCCAAATGGAGATGAGGTCTCTGCTGTCACCTACAATCCTCCTCCTTGGACCCATAATCGTTACTGTCCTCTTTTTATGTCTGCTGAGCCTTTCTGGAAAGAAAACCCTGTTGGCTGTCCTGGTGCTCCTGCTGCCCTCCTTCCTGTTTCAGCGTTTGGATGGTTTCCTTGGGTTTCCATTACAGTCCCTTCTGTCCTCAAACCTGTCCATGGGAAAGTGAGAGAAATCTGTGCAGAGCAATGCGGGTGTTTCAGTGCCCATCTCTAAGCAGGTCTGGTGTGAGGACAGGCATCAGCACTGGGATGCAAGTACTTGTGACACCTTCTTGGGGAATGGAGTTTGCCTTGGTAGGATACAAGCCCTTGCAAATCCAAACAGCACAGCAGGCGATCAGCGGGCACGGGCAAATGGTGTATTTGCCTTTGCAAGGAAGCATGTTTGTACAGAAGCATTATCATGCAATGCAGAGGGTACACCCCTGTTTGCACGGGCGGTGGCTCCTGCCTTGGTGCCACACGGACAGGCAGCTGTCAGAGGCTCCTGCTCTGACGGGGGTGCTGCAGGGCAAGGCAGGTAGCTCCAGGGGTAGGTATGGGCAGGAGGGAGCGATAGCCCTGAGGAAAAACAACTGATGGGATAGGTGTTGGATAGAGACAGCCTGCCCAGGAGATGGCAGCAACTTTCCACCAACTGTGCCTGGGTTTGCTGTCCTGGTTCTGGTGTGTGCCGGCACAGGGCCAAGAAGGTAAAAACCTCTCTCTGCTGTCCCACTGCAGAGGGGTCAGCAACCACCCCAGATAGGTCTGGGAATATGTGCCACCCTGTCCTGTAGGGAATCAGGTGGCTGCTGTCCCTGGAAACTCTCTTCCTTTCTTTGGTGTCTATGCAGGAACCCATGCCATTTGTTAAGTCAAATGCTAACCCTAAATGAGTCTTTGGTGCAGCTCAGCAGAGGAGATGTGGGAAACCCTATCAGCCCCCATGTTTCCATACGCACACAGTCTGCTTCCTCTCTGTCCCGTGGCAGAGGGTGTTCGCATGCTGGCAGGGAGTCAGAAGCAGGGCAAGGTGCAGGAAACCTGGTGCCAGGTTGCACCATGGCTCTGATCCAGCCCCACTGCCTCCCGCCTCCTCAAAAGCCATTTCCACCTGATTTACATTTTACATACATCCTGTCATGCAGGAGCAGGCAGCATTGGGATGGAGGAGGCAGGGATTCTGATGAGCTGAGCCAAGACTGCACACAAGCAACCCTTGGGAAGGAGCAAAGCAGAAAGAGACGTGTCTCTTCAGCCAGCTCTGCTTCTCGTACACTCTCCTCCTCATGTGGACATGCAGAGTGCTCACACCATCCATATCCACATTTCCAACACTGGCCAAATGCCTGGGGTGCTGAGTGGGTTGCAGGGTGTAGTTGGGAAAAGGGATTTCTATTTCATGTTCATTGCAGACTCTGAAGGGTGCTGTGTTTGTGTGGGGGGCTGAAAGGGTTAAGAGGGCTGAGGCTGGACTTCACAGGTGCGAGTGCTGCTGAGAGTGTAAGTGGGGCTGGTGCAGAGCTGTGCTGTTCCTGCATTGAGGCTGGGGGAGAGCTGGAAGTACTGTTTCATACGTTGTCATGGTAAAGGTATGGGTAAAATCCGGTCTGAAGGAAGTGGGAAGAAGCAGGAGGGGCTTTCGATGGGAGGATGTGGCTGTGGTGATCTGGGGACTTCTGTATTGGGCTAGAATTTGCTTGGCTTGGCTGCTATAACCAGCTTTGCTTTTAAGGGCTGGGTAAGATAGTGTCGAGCAAAGAGGGTAAGCACAGGGTGACAGAATGGCGGGAGAAGCTGTCTTCATCTGGCATTTTTATGTTCAAAGAGGCTATTTCTGGAGGTGGTAAGGAAGTGTCATAATGTGCTGGAGATGGCTCAGGGCACAATGGCCAGATGTGGAGACGTTATAGGTCCCAGGAGTTGGCAGGATTGAAGATTGGCTCAAGGGCTTTCAGCCTCTGTCTGGAGGCTACTTTGAGTCTTGGATTTAGCAGGACGGTCGCAGTGGTGGCGTTACTTACACAGCAGTGACCCCGTGTGAGAGCTGTGAGGATTACAATCATCCCTGGCAACTTAGATTTGCTCTCTCCAGCTAGGGAGATGGTGGCTGGGTGGAGATCCTTCTTCCAGTGGCTGGTGTTCCTTGACTGCTAGCTCGCAAAGGCTTTGCCAGGCTGGACAGCAGGTTGTAGTCTGTGGTAATGCCACGATTGCTAGCACGGTATCTGGAACTTCATTCCAGGAAGGTAGTTTCCAGCTTTATGGTGATGCTATGTTTATTTACAGTTGCTGCCTTCTGTTATATTTGTTCTTCTGAACTTATCAACAGGAAGGTGACTTACAGTGAGATTGGAAGGGACAGAGGATGTGTCCAGTCGGTGGTACATGTTTAATCATCACTTTCTAATGGTGTTTGGGGATTTCCTATTTAATCAGTAATGAATGTGCCTGGTAATTGATCTGTGGGAACTTTGATGCCCTGAGCACTGTGGAGTGGATTCTGAACAGCCCTTTCTTAGTTTTGGGAAATTCTGAGGAGTAATAAGGTTGCTGTAATGGATTGCAAAAGATGCCAATAAAAGATACCAATTTCTTTCCTGGTTCATTCTGACAAGTATGAATCCATTTTTTTTTTTTTTTTTTTTTTTTTAACCGTTCTGCAAAATATGAATTCTTTTTTTTTTTTTTTTTTTTTTTTTTTTTTTAACCGGTTCACGTGTGTTTCACTTGGTAGGGAAGCTATAAAGGGCCAGGCACTGGAAGGCAAGGAGAAAGCTCTTGCAATAAGAAAAGCTGCAGTGAGTGGATTTCTGTCTCACATCTCTCAGCCATGACACTCCCACATCCTTGAGGCACTTGAGGAGATCTTTCCCCTGTTTTCCCACCCTAAGCCCCTGGGAGCAATGCACTGTGTGGGCTGTGCTTGGCTTCATGAAGCTGGCCAGCTGGACCATGCAAGTACCCGAGGTTGGTGTGTTCCTGGATAGTGACTAATTAGCAACCTGAGCTGCAGTTTAGCTGCTAGGAGCCTTTAATAGTAAGTAGGTTACAGGCACTGAGGAAAGGGCTTGTGGAAAAGAGCTGTGTAATGTCTACTGAGAAAAGTGCACATGTGCAAAAAAGCACCCTGCAGAACTTTGCTGTTTTATTTATGCTTTGATAAAATGCTTGCCTCTCAGAGCACCTTGAGTAATTTGTGTTTGTGGTTGGCAACTTTGCACTGACTGGGGAGAAGAAAAAATAGAGGAGGGAAAATACTTAAAATGCTTCACCTAAGCTGGAGATTCAGCACTGCTTTGGCTTCCTGCCATCTTCAAACACAGCAGCAGAACCTCTTGTGTTTAGCCCCAGAGGAGTCCCTAATTAGTGAAGAAACTGCAAAGCTCTGAACATGTTTGGGAATGCTTTAGTGCAGTGGCCCCCTGAGGTTCATTAAACAAATTAATTCAAAGCAGTCAAATAGCTGGATTCTTCAAAGTGACAAGGACCTCAGTCCCAGAGAAGACGGCACAGCCATGAAAGCAAACTGGCATCACAAATCAAATGTTTTATAAAATGAGTGGAATAAAGGCACCCAGATCTCTGCAGCATGCTGGGGTTCCCGGGTTCCCAGGCTTACCTGCAGCTTGACATTAGAATATACAGCAAAAGCCCACTTAAAAGATCATTATTCAATCTTAGCTTCCCATTTTCCTCCATCCTGTCTTCCCAGTCCTGCCTGGCCATAGAGCTGTTTGTGTTTAGGTACAAATATGTTCCAACAGACTGATCCAGAGGTGGGTGAAGGCATATTTGGGTGCGGATTATGCTTACATACATGTACTGATACACACATCTGCCCAGATACTGGCAAACATCAAGGTGAGGACTGGCTGTAAAGGGAAGCACAATCGCTGCTAACCTAGTTTAGCAAGAATGGTGAAACAGTGTCAGCAGGAGCCATGGTCTGTGCAGGGTTGCACAAGCAGCCTGATTCTCTGTGTTCAGTGGGATGGGCTCTGGTGGGTGCCAAGGACACTTCTTTGTTTGAGTCATCTTCCCCTCAGGGGTACCCTGACCTTGAGACACGCAAAGATGAGAAGAAGCTGGAGCTCAGTAAGGTGATGTCTCAGCTGACCCCAGCATGGGCAGTCAAGCTGAGGCAACAGAAATATGAGGATGCTGCTTCAGATGCAAAAGATGCTGCACTCACCTCGGTGCTGGTCTTTGTTAGGACCACTTGAATAAGCTTAGTCCTCATTTAGTTTGCTTAATTGGTGTAATTATATTGTCCAGCACTGCAGTGATCCTCTTCATCTGTAGAGTTTGAAGTGCTTTACAAAGCAGTGAGTGTCAGTCTTCCCTTCTTACAGCTGGTGAAGCAGAGGCAGAGATGTCCAGCTGCATGGAAACCAAGGTGTCAATTTATATAAATCACTTGCATATTCTTACTCTAAATATACACAGTACTTAAGTATTGCAAATCCCTGACAAACCTTCAATTTTATAAACTCTGTGGATTGATTTTTATTTTTTTCCCCAGTGAAATCCTCCCACTGCAAGATCCAGATTGATTTGAATGAATTATACAGTGATTTATTTAATGACCTACTCTGAATGCTATAAGTTCCATAACATCAATGCAATTTATTATTCAAATGTTGCATAAATCATGCAGGACAGAGAAAGGGGAGAATATGTGTGGAAGGGATAGCTGGTGTGAAGCCTATCCAGGAGGAAAGCAAGGCACGAAGTCAGAGGGGCACATGTATGATAAAGTACTCTGAGATTTGTACAAACATGGGTGGTCCCACTCAAATGCTTGTCAGTTGGCCATCTGGGCTGAAATGGAGATGATACTCATCACAGGTAACCGAACTCCAGGCCACTTGCTCCTCTTTTTGTAGGGGTTTTCAGTATAGTCTGTGTTACGCTTGTGGATCTTTCTCTTTCTTGAACAGAATTCTTAGTTTTCAAGCCATTCAGTTTGCTCATCCATCCCATTTCTCCTGCTATGCTCCCTCAGTGGTTGCCCATATAGTTCTCCCTGTACTATGCAGATGGTTTCTTATACCTATATACTCCCCTTGGCTAACTGCCACGTAGGATGTGGCATAGCTCCTATTATTTGCAATGGTTGGAAGACTTATCCTAATGCTGTTTGGCAAAAACAGATGCTAAATTTACTTGGCTTATGTCTAAGGTTCCTATGGCAAGGTTCCTCCTCTCAAGTCCTTTGCAAATCCAGTGACTCTTCCCTTCATGCTTCTTGCACATCCAGTCACGCTGAAAGCAGAGGTAGGCTCCTACCATGTGCTCTGGCTATGAGATGCTACTGCAGATTCAATGCCAACCTGAGGATTCTCAGGAGCTACCAGAGAGGTGAGGCTTTATTTGTGTGCAGAAGGTCATGAAGAAAGCATGATACTGTTGACAGCCTCTTTGTGGTACGTATACAAGAGGAATATGAGAAGAGTTTGTGTGTGGAGTGTCTGTGCTCAGAGGAAGATTGCTTGAATGTAAATATCTTTTTGATTGGCTCAGGACTTCCCTAGTGCAGGAAAGGGCTGAAATTGGCATGTTCCTCCACTTGCACTGTGATGCGAGTCAGCCCACATTCCCATAAAACAGCCTGGATTAGCTCCTCTTTCTTGGAACAGCTTCAAGAGGAATTGTTTGGGAGGTTTCTTCAGCTAAATGAATTGCAAGGCATTGATTTACTCTAAAAGAACCTCAATAATTAGTCAGTGAGCAGAGTGCACTAGAGGAGCCCGCAGAAGAACATCAAAAGATAGTTTAAGTCTCATCTCAGCTGTGTTTGAATCTGTTTGTCACCTTTCTTCTTTCTCTTCCAAAATGAGAAGCTGGGAACACATGCACATAAATCAAATGAAAGAGCTGCTTTGAGACACCTCATGTTAGCAGTTGTGCGTGGGAGGAATGACTTCCATAGAAAGATGCTCTAAATTAAACAAAGGTTTTAATGGTGTTAATTAGTTAATGGTTGCAAAGAGCTCTGAAAATGCAAAGACCCCTGTAAATGATGATTATTATTGTTATTATCACGTCTACAGCAGCAAAGCACATATAATTGGTGGTTAAGCTCCCTAGACACAGACTAATCCAAAGGCACAACACTGCTCCTACCATTAAGTGGTTTAATCAGGATCAGTTCAGCTCAGATTGTGAGAACAGTGGAAAGGTTGAAGCATGGGGATGTCAAAACATTGATACTCTGTTAGGTCCCTTTGGTACCTGGGGCCAGTCCTCATGCTCTTGAGTGGCATCATCTTCTTTCTTAAGGAACATAAGCTTTACTGTTATTACAGATCTTTTTATGTACCAGGTCAAGAAAGGCATCCGGTTGGGTTGTTGTTTTTGTTTAATTCATGCATAAGCTCTTCATAGGAGGAATTTTATGCCCTATGGACCTTGCAGTCTCAGTGGAAAAGATCAGTAGAAGGGGACTCGGACGTGATAACAAAGAGCAGCCCAAACATGGCCTCCTAGAGACAAACTCAGGAGCAAACATCCTCTGTGAGTCCAGTGGACACTTTTGGACTGTCAAAAAACCCCATCTTGAGTCAGCTGCCCATGAGCCTATCTGCCTTTTTTACTGGGCTGCTGTAGTGAGTTTCTCTTCATGCCCGTTGACTGCTAGTGCCTCAGTGCAGGGATGCTTGGCTGCTTCTGTTGTAGGGGATGGTAGAATGAGCTTCAGCTGCTGGAAATTATCAGGCATTTGTCATTGAAATAAACTACATCATTTGGTAACCACTGTCCCTATCAAGCCATGCAGCCTCATTCATCTGCCCAGATGCAGCTTTATGCAGTGTATGTCTGAATGAGAACTCGAGGGAGTGGATGTTGGCAAAAGCCCATTTCATTAGAGACCTTAAATTTAGTCCTGTCTCAACAAGCTTTTGTGTTGCTCCTTGGCATGCATTTCTTATCAGCTCACAAAGGACTTAATGGCACAGGGGATAATCTTTGGCTGGGCTGACTAATTGTGTGCCTTGTAATGCTGCCAAACCCAAGGCACAGCCTGCATGTTCGCATATTACTGTGATGTGAAGACAAATTTACTGTGTTCTCAGGTAAGTAGGTTGCTGACAAATGTTTTCATCACCTGTCAAACATACCGGTTTTTGTTCTAAAGACAAAACAAACATCCCTTCTTCAACCAAGACTTCTCTGTGGTAACTTTATACAGTGACTGTGCATCATGATATAAGGGAGACAGGAAGACCTGTGCTTAAGAAGACTAGAGAGGAGCCAGAAACGTGGGGATTTTTCAGCCCTAATTGGGTTTTTTGATGCTAAATATCAATTTGATGTTCTAGAAGTTTTTCCTGCAAATACATCTGTTGTAATAACTTCCATCAAGAAGGTTTCTCAGGTTCCCTATGGAAAATGAGCAAATGGTTGTGTATACAGACCCAAATTCAGGATCTGGGATGTGTCATGCTACATTCATGTTGAGCCAGTGACATACTCTTTGAGTACATGCATTGCAGTGTCTTCTACCCTGGATTAACAGTTGCACAAGTGATTGCATCTTGTGGGATGCTGTTCTTCACTGACAGGGGATTGTATTTTCTGGAAAATGGTTAATAAATTGGATAAACAACAACAGCAGAAAGTGCAAAACCAGTAACTGTCCAACTGTGATATACAGCTCTGTGTCTAATAGGGAACTCATAGACTTTTATGAGGTTGTATTGTGCTGCAGTCCCCAGGATGCTAGAGGGGTCTTCACCTGAAGCTGACTGACCTGTGAGATTGAAACTGAGACATAGGTCTTGGCCTGTACCAGCTGTGACTTTAGAATCACAGCTTTTTTTGAATTAGATTTTAAGATACCGGACAGGGTTTCTGTAAGGTCAAATTCACATCCACCTCATGGAAAGTGTGTCTGGTGCAGAGACAGGGAAAGGGGAAATATAAAGAGAAGACTGCACAAAACAGAGAATAGATCTGCACTGGCTTTCAGCTACCTTCAGGGTGAAAAGCATGTCCTTTCAGAAATGATTGATGGGTGAGCATCATATATGAACTTGCCTTTCAAGCCTTATCTGTGCAAGATGCAGCTGGAACTGCACTGTGTGTGGCTCGGGTGGCAGACAATTATATTTGATAAGCAGAGTTGCAGCCTTTTCCTGACAGCACCCGTGCTAATGCACCTTCTTCTTGGTTCAAGCTGTTTTCTGATGGAAGTTATACAACACAGAAAGAGCTTTTGCTTTTGCCAAAGTCAGGTATCCTCAGAAGTGTGTGGTAAACCCCTAATGGTTTCATTGGTATTCATTCCTGGAGACAGGACCTGGATTTCCAGCTCCAATCTCATGTAAATTTTCAAGACAACCCTAAACTACAGTAGGCAGGGTTTCATCTGGGAAAAAGATGCAACCTGGAAGAGACAGATAACCTTGCATAAACCCTATGTGATAAAACCTTCCATGTCCTGACTCCCAGCTCTTCACCGAGTGTCTGATTTCAGACAGAGATTGGTAAGGGATGGACATAGCCACGTGTATTTTATCTTTTTCTTGCTGTTTATCTTTCACACAAAACACATTAAGTTTCAGGCTGTAGGTTTAATAACTGATCCAGACATTTTGGAAACTAAACTGTCAAACTATCGCTTTAGCAGTGCCCAGTGCTCTGAAGCTTGGCTTCACTATACTTAATAGACAGGCTTAACTTTAAGCGATCATTCCAACTCCGAGATTAGAAGCTGCTCAGAATCAGTATTCTGTGTGTAGCTGGTATTACGTTTTCACAGACACAGTAACAAACAGAGTTGCTGTGCCTCTTGGCATGGCCCACGGCCTGATTAATAGGATTATAAACAGTCTTGTCAATGACAATGGGAACAAGCCACCTGATAAACTCGGGGTAGGGGCTGCCTGCAATCTGGGCTTAAGTCAAGATTCAAGACTCTGAAAGGAAGGGATATTTTTGTAGAGATGGAGGAAGGAACAAGGAATTTCATTAAGAAAATAAAAGCAAAGCAGACATTAGCTTATTGGGGGGGTTTGTGGTATGGGTATTTATTTATTTATTTTTGGTTGCCCCCCCCCCCAACCTTATGTCTCTTGCCAGATGAATTTGGGTTTTGTGCCTTATTTATCTTTTTGTTGTAAAGAAGGGAGAGTCTTTCGTTCAGAAATAACACCTGACTCTCAGGTTACTTTTTCTACTTCATAGTGGATGACTTTTCACCCAAGCTCCCCTGAGAAACTGCCGTCCCTTTTTTTTGGTGGAGTTATTTTAGGATTTTTCAACCTGCTTCATCTGGGACAAGACAGCTGCTGCCAGCCACAGGCTTTCAGTGCCTGGTGACTTATGGCTTGCTCATATGATACCAATCCATCAGAAACATAGCTCTTTGACCTCTAGCTAGCCTCAAGGTGTTTCATCTCCATTAACCACATTAGTACAGCCCTGCTTTATAGTGGATACTGCTACTGAAATATTTTTTGGCTGTTGGAGGTGGAGCATGGGATCATCATGGGCATGGGCAATGCTGGTCTTCATTTTTTCACACTTTTCATTAAATTAATCTCCTCCACAGCTATCCCCGTTTTTGGTAAAGTCTTCAGAGTGAGGAAAAGGCACTACTCCTGCTTTAAATGGGAAAAACTCCATCCTGTTTGGTAAAGCTGCAGCTGTCTTCCTTCAGGAGAAAATATTGTCTACATGGAAGCATGCAGCTATGAATCCCAAGGGATGTGCTTTACTGACTTCTCAAGTTTTGAAAAGCACTTGACAGTTGATGCAGGACCCAGACTAGTTCATGCCTCTGTAAATCTGTCTCACATGTGCAGGAAACTGAACGCTGGAACCTGAAAGCTGGCTAGAAATTGCTGCCTTCTTCCTGCACAGCTATACCTAGGTATTTCTAGCTATTTATACCAGCTCTCTGAAAGGCCAGCCTCTGAAGCCCATACTCATTATGGATAGTGCTTCACAAAGGCTCTACTGAGACCAACAGAACTGGTTTTGGACAAAGCTATATGTGCTGCAGCACAAGGTTATGGGAACCAGGATGAAATTCTGGCTCACTACAGCCAATGGGCCTTTTGCCATTGATTTCATTCGAGCCAGAATTTCCTGTCCCTGACAGTGTTAAAAGCAGGCACTAGTCCAAGGGCATGAATGCAGGGGATTGCTGAAGCTTTCATTTTAGCTTCACGGCCCAGGTTTGCTGCTACAAGAGTGCACTTGGTGCTGGTGTAACTTCCCACGGATTAGTGGGATGGCAATGGCATGAGCCAGTGTTCCCTGTCCACAGAGGGCAGCTGGCAGTGCTATTTGTGAAGTTCTCTCTGGATCTGTAGTTTCAGCTGGAGGCTCTGTTTGTTTGCAGTGAAGCTTTCTGCCATGTCTGGGGAGAGAGAATGACAGCATGTGTAGCGTGCTCCTGACACGCTTTACAGAGAAATCATAACATATTAGCTACAAATCTGCCTGCACTGTGTTTGTTCAAGTTAATAAATTATGCTGGAGAACAAATAGATGCTAAATTACATCCTGGCCCGGCCAGAACTTTTATCTTGCTTGTCAGGACTGTGTAATATTAATTATAGCCTGCATCACATGTCCTCAGGGAGAGCTGGCAAACGGCTGCAGCAGTCATCTGTGACTCTCCTAGCTCTTATCTGATTTTTCATTTAATCAATGCTCAATAAATCTGTAATCTCCTGGATCTGGACATCTGTGTTTAATGTATCCAGGGAGTGACCTAATTAAATTCGAGCTTATACCACCCATGATGGGAATGGACACTTGGAATTCTGCTTTTGCAGTGTTACAGTGGGGAAATATCCCCATGCTCGTCAGGGACTTTTGTGAAGCCCAGAGAGGCTCCAAGAAGAGGATTTGGGGAATAAAGCAGGACAAATAAGTGTTGCAGAGGTGGTTTGTTGTGCTCTGTACATTCAAGGCCCTTTGCTTTCTAAACAGCTGCAAAACCATGTCCACTAGAAAGTGCTCCAGTGAAGAGCTGCTATTCAGCTGACAATATCCTTATACTGCAGTGTGAGGTACAGCCATTTCCTGCAAAATGTCTATCCCTCTGGCTTATCAGGGGCTGTGGCTTTTATAGCCATCGCATTTGTGTAGTGCAATGAAGATGAGCCATTCCAGCTCTGGTTTTGGTTTGAATAACTGTGTTAGGTATGATGTCATGTAATGATCTCTGCAGAGGAGGGATCATTGCTGGACCTTCTCTTTGCACAGATCAATAGCGTGTTCAAGCAGGAGCCGTTCCAAGTGCTGGCAGCATGAAGAGGCTGTTAATCTCTTTGAGGTGATCCACTAAAAGTGAGCATGACACACACGTCATTGTCACAACTTCCGCAAAGAAATGATGCTGTTAAACCCTGCATAAAGACAGGAAGATGGATAGTCAATGCTTAGAATTACTGTGCTGGGTCTGACACCCTGTTTTGGGCAATAGCAGTAGCACATATTTAGAGATCAGTGCAAAAGCACAGAGTATGTGTAGTGCTGTTGTCAGGCTGTTAGTGTCTTAAGGACTTCTTATGCTGGAGGGCACATCTAGACCATCACTTTTAATAGTTACTGATGACTGATAGAATGATAGATGGATTTCCTGCTCATTGGTAACGCTTTATCAATCCCATCCACAGTCATCTTTGCTTATGGCCATGAACCAAGACATTTTATCTGCAACTAACTTACTCTTCTCAGCCTCTTAATCTTCAGAAAAGCTTGTTCTGGATGAAATGGATTAACAGGCCACAGTTTTCATTTCAGATGAACAGGTGATAAATTGTTATGTTGAGGAGTGAGACTTGCTGCTTGTATATGGCTGGGAATACAGTTTATCCTTCCTTTGGACTATTTTATCCACTGAGTTTTATCTGCATTAGAAAGAACAGATTTCATTATTTTATGGGCTAAGAATCTGATTTGTTTGCTTTGTGCTTCTTTCAGTAAACTTCATCTAATAAACGCTAATTGTTCTTAATGCCTTAAATTAATTACAGTCATTTTCACTGCCCCTCTGTACTGATGCTGCATTGCCAAGGGATCACCATGGCAACTTGCTCACCAGGGTGAACATGCACATTCAGTGTTTCCTTGGGCCTGACAGTTCATAAACAGCTCTGGGCCTGGAGACAGCACAGGCTGTTCCCTGGCTTCTTGGCTGTTTGTTTGCAGGGTGAGGAGCTCAGAGCAGTGGGGTATGAGGGGGTCTTGGTGTTACGATACAAAGAGGAAGCAACCCCAAGGTCCACCCTGACTGGCCAACTGAGCGATGTGCCTCACTTGGGGCCTCAGTTTCCCCTTTTGTAAAATAGAGATGAACTTAGCTCTGTGATGAGCTGCTATGTGCAGGCTGGGGACGGAGCTTCTGCAAGGGGAGGAGTGGCACAGGCTTGAAGAGAAAGCATCCCACCTGGCCTGGCGGAAAGGGATGAACGGCTACAGCATTTATATTTCTTAGACAGGCTGCACCAAAGAAATTGTTAGAAACCTAAACCTGGACTGTGGCTGAAAGGCTTTGGAGTGCACATTTCCTCCTTGACTTGCAATCTTTTCTGTTTCTGCTTAAATTACAGCTGTACTTGGTCAGTACTTTGATCTTTCTTCTTTGGAGTGTGGCTCTTAATGACTGCCTGCACCAATCATCCTGCCAAGGGACTAGCAATGAGTAAATAAAAGTAAAATAGTAGTAACAGGCCAGATGCCATGACATAACAGCAGGCTGGCTATGGGCTTGGGCGCAGGCACCCAATGGGAGCCTAGTGATGGAGGTCACTGCCATCCCAACGCTTTGCTGAGGCCTTCATCTTTGGAGGTTAGACTAGATGATCTTTAAAGGTCACTTCTAACTCAAACCATTAGGTGACTCTATGATCTCTCCTTGTCCACAGCTGTGCTTGCAGGGCAGGGAGTCTCCCGCGGCTGAAGCAGAGGGCGGTGGCAGGGCTATGGGCTTTCCCCTCCGTGCCAGCAGATGGCAATCCTTGACCAAGCAGTGCCTGTATCTGCATCTATATGGGCACAGCCCCTGCCCGCTTAGAGGCTAAAGGGTGCTGTGTGAGCTCCTGCTGTGGTTTCCGCGTAAACAAAACCCGCGGCCAAAAGCAG